>NW_015091505.1:0-10114 GCF_001431845.1 Calidris pugnax | reverse complement strand
GTACTGGATGATCTTTTAGGTCCCTTCCAACTCTTAACCAACTTATGATTGATTCTATGACTAGAAGAACCTTTCAGTAACTTTTCTGCCTGAGCTGGGGCACATTCTGTCACGCTCTGGAGAGTACTGGAATAAGTCGCTTCTTGTGATTCACCTTTCTCAGTTTTCAGCTTACAGGTCTCCATATTCCTGCTCCAGTGTTAGTAAAGACCTAAAGGACCAGATGTCTGGGGTCTGAGCAAGGGTATCTCTAGCTCAGTATCCTGAATCCAATGGGAATTAACAAATGAGGGTCAGGGAAACAAATCAGAAAAGGGCAAATATGCGTGTGAGTCTCCAAATCTCCTCTGCGGAAAGGTTCTCCAAGCTGAGTGTCTCTCTGCATTTGCCCTCCAGGTGAGAAAGAGCCCTTCACTTGGAATCCTCCCCACGATGCTGTTGCTGCTGCTTCTGCAGGTCTTGGCGAGCTGCCTCTGGCTGGGACGCAGTGAGGTGGTGACATCCTTTCAAAGTTGTCCTCAGTTTTTCTTCCAAGGAACACCCCCAAACGATGCCCTGAAGCCAAACAACCCAGCCTGGATCTGCCAGCGCTACAACAACCAGTATCACTTTGCCACCCTGTACAACAGAGACCTGCGTATTCCCGCATATTCCGCTTACCTCTACCAGCCTGAAGATGTAACAAAACCTGGCAACATCTGGATGGTTGAGCCCCAGGTGAGTGTCCTCTCTTATAGCACATCACCCTCCAGTCATTAAAAGGTGAACTGCAGCCTTTAACCAAACACTTCCTTTTCCTCTCACCTCCACACACGTGCAAATAGACCTACTGAATGGGATTTCTCATCTAACTTCCAACAACTTCAGCATAGTTTTCCTCTGATGTGTTTGAGACATCAACAGGAGGATAGAAGGAGTCATACCCTAAAAGTGCCCATTTTTCCGCATTTATCTTAAAGGAACCTTATATTACGTTACATTAATTTACATTATATTGAGTCAAATGACCCCCCTCCGTGTCCCATGCTGTAGTGTGGGAACAAACGATGAGGAAAAGACAACTTACAGCAGATAAATTTGAAGGAATAACAGTGATGAGCTCAGATCTCCTCTTCTACCTCCAGTTGCCCCTTACCTCAGGCTCAGTTGAGAAGCATCAAGCATACACAGAGACCTCTGCACACTATAGAACCCTCCCAAACATCCATCTGACACATTTCAGACCTTCAGTACAAAATAGCAAGCAAATTACGGAACAGAAGAGGAGGAAATTCAGGTCATTGCTAAAGACACAGTAACAGTGGGGAATTTAAATGGAGATGAGCAACAGAAGGAAGCCATAGGCCCTCTTCCAGAGGAAGGCTAAATATGTTTCCCTAAATATGAAGGGAAAGGTGTTATAATTAGGAAAGACAAAAGAAAAAGGTATTTGCACTTGTAACTCATAGGAACTCAAGCAACACGTTTGGTATGCACCACTGCAGCCTCCGCATTTAGATGGCATGGACCACAGACAAGGCCATCTGAGGAATCTGTGGTTTTGTTAATTTCCTTCAGAGGTCTTTGTGTGGTATTTAGGTTCCCCAGGTCCCTTTGGGCAATATGAGCTCCATTAAGAGGCTGCTAACTTTAACTTCTTTTCAGTGATGCTGCAGAAGGAACACAGCTGTGCTCCCTGGCACAGATCAGCTCTGAGACTAGTTATTAGCACTGCAGAAGCAGATCCCACTTTCAATGAGCTATTTTTGCTCACTGAGTGAGAAGCTTCACACTCACAATGCACTATAGCCCTCCCAGGGAAGCCTCACCTTGAGGATTGGTTTCCCAACACATCTCCTGTGAGATTAGAGGAAGGCAAACACTGGAGTCTTAGGAGTGTGATACACCTGCAGCAACCATATATACTTCTTCCTGAGTGAGGGCCAAAGCAGGAGAAGAGCTGAAGGGTCTGAGTTCTCCTCATCTCCCCCTGGTAGGGCCGCATGGCTCTTCTGCTCATCCTCATCCCATTCCGCCCACCTTTAAGGATGCACTAAGACACCCAAACTTCAAAAAGGATATCTGTGTGCCTGTTTTCCCTAAGCTTGTAAAACACCAGGATGTTGACAGATTGAATGAAAAAGGCAAAAAAACCTGTCATGGAGACTGAGAGAGCTCTTGTGGAAATGGGGCTGAAGAGAGCAAAGGCCAGGGCTGAGGAGAGCGTGATTTGATGCAGGTGATGGAGGTTGGATGTGCTTACTGGGGCTGGGAGGAACTGGGGAGAGGCCTGGGCAGATGTGGGATGTGGAGAAGGGAGGAAAGGGAACCAGCTGTGGCAGGAGAGGTGTCTCACCAAAGTCACCTTTCAACCCTGAGTGTGGAAAATGCTCCTTGTCTCATGTGTCCACCCACACTCCCACTGTGGGCTGCAGGCTGGGTTTCAAATGGCACAAGTCAAATCAAGAGCAGGCAGATTCTGAGCTTTATTATGTTGTTTGTTTTTTAATCTCTTGTGTTCACTGGGGAGGAGCATCTTTATGATTTCTCTCTGCTTCATGCAATTTTGTACAGTGAGTTGACAAAAAGTGCATTGTCGACATCAGAGACTTCTGCTGCAGGGAGACCTGTTCCCTTACTCCCATCCCCAATACTAACACCTTTTTTATTTCTTTACCTCTCAAGTTGATTGGTCCAGATTATCCCAAGGATATGGAAAAAGAGTCTACACTCATGAGTCACTCAAATGTTACCTTAGAACAAATCAAGAACAGCCAGGCTAGCCACCAGGACTACAAGAACCTGACAGGTTTGGACCGCGGCCATTTGAGCCCCAGCTACCATCAACCCACCTTCGATGGGAAGAAAGCTACCTTCACCCTCACCAACATAGTCCCGCAGAATGCAAAACTCAACGGCGGTGCCTGGTTACAGTACGAGGTGCAAATGATGATCAATAAGACCGAGGACTGTACCACCACCTACGTTGTTGTGGGTGCTGTGCCTGGGAACAGCTATATCTCTAGTGACAGGGTTAATGTACCCAGCTACATCTGGTCTGGTGCTTGCTGTGAGATGGGCAAAAACCAGATGAAGGCTTGGGCGGTCATTGCGGAGAATGACAAGAATGCAGTCCAGCCCCTCACACTGGGGCAGCTGGAGGACAGGTTAACTGGGCTCTATAAAAAGGGCCAGGTGTCTCTGTTTCACAGCGACTGTCCCCGCCAATAAGCCCCACTTCACATGCCGGGTGTAAAAGGCTTGTGACCCTTCACCACTAGCAGCATCACCACATCTCCCATGCAGCGTCCGTACTGCTTCCTCCTCTAGTTGTTTTCCAGCTCTGTCCCTCAAAGCACATTCTCCTCTGATTAAAGGGAGAAAGAGGTCAGCAGAGCCTCCAGCTGCTTTGCTTTGCTGCCCACCCTTGGAGGGAGTCCTTCCCTCTGAGGGGCAGGTTGGAAAACAGCCCATGGGAAAGGAAATCAGAGCTTGTCACAGACTAGAACAGCTTTCCTTGTTTTTCCCTTTTCTCCATGCCCATCTATAGATTGTAGTTCCTTCCTCTCCTCCTTAGATCTCACTGATAATGTGCTGGCGACTTGTCCCTCACCTCCCCAAGAAGGGGGTGGCTTTAGGGTGGCTCAGGTTGCCCAGAGACATTGTGGAGTCTCCATCGCTGGAGACAGTCAAACACTTGACTGGACACAGTCCTGGACAACCTGCTCTAGATGACCCTCTTTGAGCAGGGGTCTGCACCAGACGACCTTGAGAGGTCATAGAATCATAGTATCATAGAATCATTTGGGGTGTGAAGGGGCCTCTAGAGATCATCTAGTCCAACCCCCCTGCTGGAGCAGGTCTACCTACAGCACGTTGCACAGGAACTTGTCCAGGTGGATTTTGAATGTCTCCAGAGAGGGACACTCCACTGCCTCTCTGGACAGCCTGTGCCAGTGCTCTACCACTCTCATGGGAAAGAAGTTCCTCCTAAACTGAGAACGAGGTCCCTCCCAACTGCTGAGATCCCTCCCAACCTCAGCAATTTGGTGACTCTGTGATTTATCCAGGGACCATGAAAGCAAAGAGCCCAAGGATTGCTGAGAGCCTGGTAGCACTATCCTACAAATACTTTCTGACCAACACAGCCAGTGACCACAGCAAAGGATAAAGGGACATAGGAAGGTGGGAAGGGGAAGACAACCAAGCACAGGAGGAATATCCCAGCTCTCCTGAACTCTGTAGATAGGTGAAGCAAAAAGAAAGGAAATATCATACATATCAGGCACCTACATGCAGGGGTCTCCATGTGTGCTGGATGTCTGAGCTCTGACTGCAGCCACCAGAGATCCAGGCACGGCCCAACTTCATGAGCAGTGGTGTCCTGGGCCTCTTGAGGTGCCCTGATGGTTGCAAGACATCCAGTGGAGCTGGCTGCTCTGCTGCAAGATCCTCTGGAACACCCACACCCATATGGGTCAGTAGCCAGGGGCACTGAAATAGCACTGATGGTGCTGCTCATTGAGGTAGGAGAACTTTTTTCCTTTTAGGAGGACAATGTAGGAACCATCAGTGTTATTCTGAGTCCTCTGGATAGCTGGCACAAGCAAGGGTTGTTGCAGCTGGAGACCACAGGAGCAGAAGTCCTTTGTCCAGACTTTCTCTGATTCCTCCAAAGTCTGTGGCTTCTCAGGGCTGGCCTGAGCAGTAAAGAATGAAGCAAAGGCGGCATTCAGCAGCTCCACCTTCTCTGTGGTGACCTCTGTCACCATGGCACCTGTCTCAATCAACAGTGAGCTCACATTTTCTCTAGTTTTCCCTTTGCCTCCAATGAAAAAACCCTTCTTGTTGACTTTGACTCTGACATCCCTTGCCGATTATAATACCAAGGAGGCCTTGGTTTTCCTCATTTCAGCCCTGCATACTTTAATGGCACTCTTGTCATCTTCCCAAGTGGTCAGTCCCTTCTTCCACTCCCTGTAGACTTCAGTCTTCCGCTCGAGTCTTTTCAGAAGCTCCTTGCTCAACCACGCAGGTCTCCTGCTCCCCTTGCCTGATTTCTTGCTCTTAGGGATACACCGATCCTGAGCTTGGAGAAAACAGCGTTTGAATACCAACCAGCCCTCTTGAGACCCCCTACCTTCCAGAGCCCTATCCCATGGGATTTCTCCTAGCAGTTTCTTGAAGTGGTCAAAGTTAGCCCTCCTGAAATCCAAGGTTGCAGTCCTACTTGTTCTTTTCCGCATACTGCCCATGATCCTGACCTCTGTCTTTCCATGGTCACTGCAACCAAGGTTGCCCCCAACCTGGATGTCCTCCACCAGTCCTCCTTTGTTTGTCAGCACTAGGTCCAGTAGTGCTTCTCTCCTTCTTGGCTCCTCCACCAGCTGAGTTAAGAGATTACCATCAATGCACTGGAGGAACCTCCTGGACTGTAGGTGCCCAGCTGTGAAGCCTTTCCAGCAGGTATCAGGGTGATTGAAGTCCCCCACAAGCAACAAGGCCTGTGATTGGGAGGCTACTTTGAGCTGATTGTAAAAGGCCTCATCAACTTCCCCATCCTGATCAGGTGGCCTGTAATAAACATGCACAATAGTGTCCCTCATAGTGGCCTGCCTCCTAATCCTCACCCACAAATTCATTCTCAACTCTCTTTTCCTCTGACCCCAGGGAGGGCTTTCGGGACACCTCCTCACTCTCTATCCATTCCTTACCAGAGAGGGCAACACCTCCGCCCCTCCTTCCTCACCTATCCCTTCTGAAAAGCTTGTAGCCCTATGTAGCCACACTCCAGTCAGAGGATTCATCCCACCAGCTTTCAGTGATGGTCACTATATCACATCTTCCTAAGAGCATGGTAGCTCCAGCTCCTCCTGCTTGTTACCCAAGCTGCATGCATCCATGTAGAGGCACTTCAGCTGGGCT
The DNA here is from genome assembly GCF_001431845.1 of Calidris pugnax. Classification (NCBI taxonomy): domain Eukaryota; kingdom Metazoa; phylum Chordata; class Aves; order Charadriiformes; family Scolopacidae; genus Calidris; species Calidris pugnax. Next base: position 4,210 of record NW_015091505.1, on the reverse strand, counting down.
CTTGGCTGTGCTGCCTTCTTAAGGGAACACCCCGTGAGGTGTCTTGCAGGTGTTTCTCTGTTTACTTCAACGACCTCAGGAATTGCTGGTTCTTCTCCATGAGACTTTGACTGCAGTGCAATGTCACCAGCGTGGCTCCGGGAGCCGGGCTGAAGGCCCTTACTAGCACCCTGGCCCTCCTCAGAGGGCAGCAATGATCTTGGTATCCCAGAGCCACCGGCAGCACATGAGGAAGAGAGAGACTCAGCTCTTGCTGACTTGGGTAAGCTGGGTTCAAAGATAAAGAGCTTCTCTGCTGTGGGGTAAGGGTCCAAAACGGCCAGCTTATTGCACTCATGCCCGTCCCCAGCCAAAACCAACGTGCTGTGGTCTCCGTAACTGCTGTGTTAAAGCCTTGCACCACTTCCCACATGCGATAAATGACCACTATCGAGCACACAAACCCCTTCCCTGGGTTGGAGCTTGCACCATTCCTACATGCAATAGCTTGATGCTACCCTAAACCATTTCCCTGCATTGGGGTGTCTGACACTGAGCAGAGCAGCTTTGGTTCTCCTTTAAAAAAAAATTGAAAAAACACTGAAAAATATCCCAGATCTGTTTTCCCTTTTGCAAAACAAGGCAAAGAAATGGTGGCTCCTGGCCCCTTCCCCAGTGAGACGTCTCGGTGTCACACAGAGCTGGTTTCTTTCTCCCCTCTGATGTCTTTGGAGTGCCCTGGCTGGGATGGAGTGAAACGCACTTATTAAAAACAGTGGAATGACTGAAAAGGTGTCATTCAATTTGAATGAATTAAAAACAGTACTGAATGAGTTCATTGCATCAGTCTTCAGTGCTAAAGCTGTCCCTCAGAGATGCCAGAGCCTGCTGGTAGGGGAGAGAGCCTGAAGTAAGGGAGACTCTCCCTCTATAGCAGAGGATCAGGTTAGAGATCATTTCAGCAAACTTGACCCCCACAAATCCATGGCCCCTGGTGGGATGCACCTGTGAGTGCTGACGGAACTGGCAGATATTATTGTGAAGCTCCTCCATCTTCCTGAAAAGTCATGGAGAACAGGGGAGGTGCCCAAGGACAGGAGGAAAGCTAGTATCATGCCAGTCTTCAACAAGGTCAAGAAGGAGGACCCAGGAAACTACAGGCCAGTCAGCCTCAGCTCCATCCCTGGAAAGGTGGTGGAACAGCTCACCCTGGATGTCATCTCTAAGCATGTAGCAGAAAGAGGTCATCAGGAGTGGTCATCATGGATTCATCAAGGAAATCATCAAGGGGATATCCCACTTGAACAATCTGTAGCCTTCTATGATAGGACAACAGGTTGGCTGGATGAGGGGAGAGCAGGGGATGTTGTCTACCTTGACTTTAACAATGCTTGGGAACAATTGCACAAGGAGATACCTTGCAAAAGGCCGCTGGAAATCCACTGGTCCTGGCTCCACCCCTGCACAAACTTCCCCTAAACCCCATCTGAGAAATCTAACAAAGCAGAATTACACAATTCTGCCTTCCAGGAGATCGTATATAAACCCTCCAAGGTCACAGCCAGTTTCAGGCTGTAGCAGAGGTGTTTGAAACTCCTCTACCACTTTGGGGCTGCCAGCGGAGTCCTGTGCATAGAAATACTGTTTCTCTGCTGCTCTTTCAGACGGTAGGTTGGTTTCTATATATCTGATACTAAGTTAGTTAGCTATATTTTAAGCTCGTGCAGAGGGTGGTGCAAAAGAAATTCTTTCCTGTGAGGGTGGTGGGACACTGGCCCAGGTTGCCCAGAGAAGCTGTGGATGCCCCATGCTTGGAGGGGTTCAAGGACCAGGCTGGATGGGGCTTTGAGCAACCTGGTCTAGTGGGTGGTGTCCCAGCATGGGGCAGGGGAGTTGGTAATGGATGATCTTTTAGGTCCCTTCCAACTCTTAACCATTCTATGATTCTATGACTAGAAGAACCTTTCAGTAATTTTTCTGCCTGAGCTGGGGCACATTCTGTCACGCTCTGGAGAGTACTGGAATAAGTCGCTTCTTGTGATTCACCTTTCTCAGTTTTCAGCTTACAGGTCTCCATATTCCTGCTCCAGTGTTAGTAAAGACCTAAAGGACCAGATGTCTGGGGTCTGAGCAAGGGTATCTCTAGCTCAATATCCTGAATCCAATGGGAATTAACAAATGAGGGTCAGGGAAACAAATCAGAAAAGGGCAAATATGCGTGTGAGTCTCCAAATCTCCTCTGCGGAAAGGTTCTCCAAGCTGAGTGTCTCTCTGCATTTGCCCTCCAGGTGAGAAAGAGTCCTTCACTTGGAATCCTCCCCATGATGCTGTTGCTGCTGCTTCTGCAGGTCTTGGCGAGCTGCCTCTGGCTGGGACGCAGTGAGGTGGTGACATCCTTTCAAAGTTGTCCTCAGTTTTTCTTCCAAGGAACACCCCCAAACAACGCCCTGAGGCCGAACAACCCAGCCTGGATCTGCCAGCGTTACAACAACAGGTATCACTTTGCCACCCTGTACAACAGAGACCTGCGTATTCCCGTATACTCTGCTTACCTCTACCAGCCTGGATCTGGCACGAGACCTAACATCTGGATGGTTGAGCCCCAGGTGAGTGTCCTCTCTTATCACATCACCCTCCAGTCATTAAAAGGTGAACTTCAGCCTTTAACCAAACACTCCTTTTTCCTCCCACCCCCACACACGTACAAATGGATTCCCTGGATGGGATTCATTCATGGGAGCTCTTGTGGAAATGGGGCTGAAGAGAGCAAAGGCCAGGGCTGAGGAGAGCGTGATTTGATGCAGGTGATGGAGGTTGGATGTGCTTACTGGGGCTGGGAGGAACTGGGGAGAGGCCTGGGCAGATGTGGGATATGGAGAAGGGAGGAAAGGGAACCAGCTGTGGCAGGAGAGGTGTCTCACCAAAGTCACCTTTCAACCCTGAGTGTGGAAAATGCTCCTTGTCTCATGCGTCCACCCACACTCCCGCTGCGGGCTGCAAGCTGGGTTTCAAAGGTCACAAGTCAAATCAAGAGCAGGCAGATTCTGAGGGTTTTTGTTTGTTTGTTTGTTTTAATCTCTTGTGTTCACTGGGGAGGAGCAGCTTTATGATTTCTCTCTACTACCTGTATTTTTGTACAGTGAGATGACCAAAAGCGTGTTCTCGTCACTCAGAGACTTCTGCTGCAGAGAAACCCATTCCCTTATTCCCATCCCCAATACTAACACCTTTTCTCTTCTTTACCTCTCAAGTTGATTAGTTCACAGTATTCCAATGATATGCAAACAGTGGAGGACCTCAGGAATCAGACAAAGGTCACCCTTGCAACAATCATGAACAGCCAGGCTATCTCCCAAGACTACAGGAATCTGAAGGATTTGAACCGCGGACATTTGAACCCGCGCTGCCATCAATATGACAACGACAGCATGATGGCTACCTTCACCCTCACCAACATAGTCCCACAGAATAAGACACTCAACGGCGGTGCCTGGAATGACTATGAGGTGAAAATGATGATCAATGAGACCACGGGCTGCACCACCACCTACGTTGTCGTGGGCGCCGTGCCTGGAAACAACTATATCGCTAGACAGAGGGTTAATGTACCCAGCTACATCTGGGCCGGTGCCTGCTGCAAGAAGGGCAACAACCAGATGAAGACTTGGGCTGTCATTGCGGAGAATGACAAGAATGCTGTCCAGCCCCTCACGCTGGGGGACCTGGAGAACAGGTTAACTGGGTACTATGGCACTTCACCCTCACCAACATAGTCCCACAGAATAAGACACTCAACGGCGGTGCCTGGAATGACTATGAGGTGAAAATGATGATCAATGAGACCACGGGCTGCACCACCACCTACGTTGTCGTGGGCGCCGTGCCTGGAAACAACTATATCGCTAGACAGAGGGTTAATGTACCCAGCTACATCTGGGCCGGTGCCTGCTGCAAGAAGGGCAACAACCAGATGAAGACTTGGGCTGTCATTGCGGAGAATGACAAGAATGCTGTCCAGCCCCTCACGCTGGGGGACCTGGAGAACAGGTTAACTGGGTACTATGGCAAGGGCAAGGTGTCTCTGTTTCACAGCGACTGTCCCCGCTAATAAGCCCCACTTCACATGCTGGGTGTAAAAGGCTTGTGACCCTTCACCACTAGCAGCATCACCACATCTCCCATGAAGCGTCCGTCCTGCTTCTTCCTCTAGTTGTTTTCAAACTTTGTCCTT
>NW_015091504.1:0-3699 GCF_001431845.1 Calidris pugnax | reverse complement strand
GCTGCTGGTAAATCGCGCAGAGACGTCTGTCGTGCAGCGTTGTCCCCTGGGTGGGGGTACCCTCCTCGTGGTGGTTGGGCCGGCAAAGGACTAGCGATCTAGGGTTAGATCGAGTGAGTCCGAGGTTATCGCTGTATCCCGGCGACGGGAGCCAGGAAGGACCCGCTAATGACTGTGTAAGAAGCGGGAGAAGGGTAAGCGTGCCTCTTTACGTAGATTTGCAGCTGCTGTAACATCTGTAACATCCATAGTGTGGCAAACAGGTTTGAAATTTGTATTGCGCAGGAGTCTGGCTGCTGTTACTTTGTGGCTTTGTGGTGCGTGACGGGCCCTTGTGTGACCGGGTGGGTGTCTGTGTGAGTGAGACGCAGCGCAGCTGCGGGGCGAGTGTGGAGTCCTGATCCGCGGTTCCGCGTTCTCCGCGAGGAGACCGGCCGGAGACGGACAAAGCGAACGAGTTTTCTTAAGGTGGTACTGCTTATCTGAAAGTAGGGGACTGGAGTGCTCTGGGAGTCAGTTTCGGTCTCTGAAAACTTGCTGTTAATCCGCGAAAAAGCTAACCCCGGGGAATTGGGACGTGTGGGAGGAGTTTAACATGGGAAACACTCACGGAGAAATCCTTAAGACAAGTCCCTTAGGATGTATATTGGCACACTGGAGAGATATTACGGGGGGGCAGGGAACAGAGACTAAGAAAAATCTTATTAAGTACTGTAACCACTGGTGGCCCCTGTATAGATTGGAGGATGGGGTGAAGTGGCCGTTTAATGGGACTTTGGATTATAATACTATGTTACAGCTAATGCTTTTCCTAAGGAGGGAGGGGAAGTGGGATGAAGTTGCATATGCAGATATGTTCTTTACCCTCCGAAACCACCCGGAGTGGCAGAGGGACTGTGGGATGGTGCCGCCACAGGACCCCATGGTGCTTGCTCTCGAGCGGGAAAATAACAGAGAACTTAAGGGCAAACTGAAGCGGTGTTGTTCGGCATGTAGTATTGGGCAGAGATGCACTAAAGTTGATAAGATCCACCACGCATCGGAGCAGGATTTAAGTGATTTGTTTAAGCCTCCTCCTCGGTCGCAGGCACAGGATGCGGATTCGGATAGAACTTCCATTCCCCCAGACAGCCCTATATCCTCCCGAACTAGGAAACAGTGTGCTCCAACAGCTCCCACAGCCCCAGAAGCTCCCGCAGCTGTACAAGCTCCAATAGCCCCAGTAGCTCCTGCAGTTCCTACAGCTCCACCAGCTCCTGCAGCCGTACAGGTTCCCATAACTCCTGCGCCTCCAACAGCTCCTGCAGCTGAACAGGTTCCCATAGTTCCCACAGCTCCCGTGGCTCCTGCAGCCGTACAGGTCCCAATAGCTCCCACAGCTCCTGCTCCCGTAGCTCCTGCAGCTCCCACAGCCATACAGGCACCGCTCCAACAGGCGGTAGCGCCTGACGGGGGAACGATGATAATTAGGGTGCCTTTCACCACTGCCGATTTGGAACTGTGGAGAAAGGTTACCAGGGAATACAGAAGGGATCCAATATATGTGGCTAAACACTTCCAGTTTATCATAAAGCAGCATAACCCTGATTGGAGTGACATACAATTGCTCCTAGAATACATGACCGATACAGAAAGACAATTGATTATGAAAGTCGCTAAGGACTCGGCTGAGGAGCACTACAGGGGCACAGGGGAAGATGTAAAAGATTACTTCCCCTTACAGGATCCAAAGTGGGACCCAAATAGGTCCGTACATGTGGAGAGACTGCAAGCTTATCGGGAGTGGATTGCAATAGGAATAGAAAGAGCCGTTCCTAAAACTGTTAACTGGTCAGCGTTGTTTGCAATTAAGCAGGGCCCCTCCGAATCACCATCTGAGTTCCTGGACCCATTGAGAGACGCAATGCGCCGCAGCACACCGCTAGATCCTGAGTCAGACATAGGAATCCAGCAATTAGTTTCTCTGTTTTTAGGTCAATCTACCGGAGATATTAGACGCAAACTTCAAAAGCTGCGTTCCATAGAAAGCAGAAACCTGGAGGTGCTGCTGGATGAGGCGTGGAGAGTGTTCAGTAATAGAGAAACAAAGGTGGTAGTTGTTAGGCAGGAGGGGGGGGGGAGGTCCGCCCCGAAATCTACCGGAGATATTAGACGCAAACTTCAAAAGCTGCGTTCCATAGAAAGCAGAAACCTGGAGGTGCTGCTGGATGAGGCGTGGAGAGTGTTCAGTAATAGAGAAACAAAGGTGGTAGTTGTTAGGCAGGAGGGGGGGGGAGGTCCGCCCCGAATAGGAAAAGACCAGTGTGCTTTATGCAAAGGATTTGGACACTGGAAAAATGAATGTCCAAACAAGAAGAAGTACCAAGAAAAAGGGTGGAAAAATCAAAAAGAAAAAGTGGTGGCCCATGCAAAGACGGACTGACGGGGACCTGGGGACTCTACCCTAGCGGATCCACTGGTTGTAATGAAGCTAGGGAACGAACAAAAAGAGGTGGAGTTTTTAGTGGATACTGGAGCAACTTTTTCGGTTTTAAATCAGGACTTAATACCTTTGGGAAATGATTTTGTTACTGTTAAGGGAGCCACTGGCCAAGCAGAAAAGGCACATTTTTGTGAACCTTTGAAATACAAATTGGGTAAACAATGGGGCATACACCGATTTCTATATATGCCTAACTCGCCAATAGCCCTTTTGGGACGGGATTTACTGGAGCAATTAGGGGCAACAATTAAATTCGAGAAGGGCAAGATAACTCTGAAGGTGAATGATCAACAATACATACAAATGATGAGCTTGTCCTTAACCATGGCACAAGCGCAAGGGGGAATAGATGAAACGATATTAAATCAAGTTTATCCTGGGGTATGGGCTACAGACGTCCCCGGGAGGGCCAAGAATGCTGCACCTGTTGAAATTAGACTTAAAACTGGACGAACACCGGTAAGAATAAAGCAATATCCTTTAAGGAAGGAAGATAGGGAAGGAATATGGCCCACAATAGAAAAATTCTTGCAAATAGGGTTACTCAAAGACTGTGAATCAGAGTTCAACACCCCCATATTACCCGTCCGGAAGCCTGACGGGTCATATCGGGCGGTCCAGGATTTAAGAGCTCTAAACAAAATAACTGAGGATCTTTATCCCGTGGTGGCTAATCCATATACCCTGTTGACAGCACTAACTCCGAATCTAACCTGGTTTACTGTCTTAGATTTAAAGGATGCCTTCTTTTGCCTCCCTCTCCATGAGAATAGCCAAAAATTGTTTGCTTTTGAATGGGAAAACCCACAGAGTGGACGGAGGTCTCAGCTCACTTGGACGGTGTTGCCTCAAGGATTTAAAAACAGCCCAACAATATTTGGAAATCAACTGGCAAGAGATCTTGAAGCTTGGAGGACACCACCCGGAGAAGGAAGGACGTTGCAGTACGTGGATGATATACTCATAGCCACAGAAACTAAAGAGGCCTGTGTGGATTGGAGGGTGAGTCTACTAAACTTTTTGGGACTTCAGGGGTACCGGGTCTCCCAGAAGAAAGCCCAGGTGGTACAACAGACGGTGATCTATTTGGGATATGAAATAAGTGCTGGGCAGAGGACTTTGGGGCAAGCCCGTAAAGAAGCAATATGCCAAACACCTAAGCCGCAAACAATTAAGGAGTTGCGGACTTTTTTGGGAATGACTGGATGGTGTAGGCT
>NW_015091503.1:12067-14363 GCF_001431845.1 Calidris pugnax | reverse complement strand
GCGACCCGGCCCGCACTTTGGTAGCCCACGAGCCCGACCGACGCCGCATCGTCTCCTTCGGCAGCGGCTACGGGGGCAACTCCCTGCTGGGCAAGAAGTGCTTCGCCCTCCGCATCGCCTCCCGCCTGGCCCGCGAGCAGGGCTGGCTGGCCGAGCACATGCTGGTGGGCTACCGAGTTTGAAAGTTACTAGCCACGCTGGTTTTGGGGTGAAAAGAGAGGATTTTGGGGGGCTACCAAGTTTGGAGGGGGTTTTGAGAGGATCTGGAGAAGTTTTGGAGTGGTTTTGGGTGGTTTGGAGGTTGCTGCGCCCCTTGGTTGGCCCAAAACGTGCAGGTGGGCTACCAAATTTAGAAGGTTGGTAGCCACCTGAGGTTTTGGGGGCCCAAAGAGGGGATTTTGGGGGGTTTGGGGGTGTTTTAGGGGTTTTGAGGGGCTTTGGGGGTGTGTGGCATCGCCTCCCGCCTGGCCCGCGAGCAGGGCTGGCTGGCCGAGCACATGCTGGTGGGCTACCGAGTTTGAAAGTTACTAGCCACGCTGGTTTTGGGGTGAAAAGAGAGGATTTTGGGGGGTTTTCCGGTTTGGAGGGGGTTTGGAGGGGTTTTGGGGGGATTTTGGCAGCATATGGTGTTGTTTGTTGCCCAAAAACAGGGCTGGGTGGCCCAGAACGTGCTGGTGGGCTACCAAATTTAGAAGGTTGGTAGCCACTTGAAGTTTTAGGGGTCAAAAGAGGGGATTTTGGGCGGTTTTGGGGTGTTTTAGGGGTTTGGAGGGGGTCTGGAGAAGTTTTGGGGTGGTTTTAGGGGGTTTCGGGGCTTCTCTAGGGTCTGGGTGGGCTAAAACGTGCTGGTGGGCTACCAAATTTAGAAGGTTGGTAGCCACCTGAAGTTTTAGGGGTCAAAAGAGGGGATTTTGGGCGGTTTTGGGGTGTTTTAGGGGTTTGGAGGGGGTCTGGAGAAGTTTTGGGGTGGTTTTAGGGGGTTTCGGGGCTTCTCTAGGGTCTGGGTAGGCTAAAACGTGCAGGTGGGCTACCAAATTTAGAAGGTTGGTAGCCACCTGAGGTTTTGGGGGCCCAAAGAGGGGATTTTGGGGGGTTTTGGGGTGTTTTGGGGTGATTTTAGGGGTTTTGGAGCAGTGTTGGGGCGGTGTGTTGGTAGCCCAAAAGCAGGGCTGGCTGGCCGAGCACATGCTGGTGGGCTACCGAGTTTGAAAGTTACTAGCCACGCTGGTTTTGGGGTGAAAAAAGAGGATTTCGGGGGGCTACCAAGTTTGGAGGGGGTTTTGAGAGGATCTGGAGAAGTTTTGGGGTGGTTTTGGGTGGTTTGGAGGTTGCTGCGCCCCTTGGTTGGCCCAAAACGTGCAGGTGGGCTACCAAATTTAGAAGGTTGGTAGCCACCTGAGGTTTTGGGGGCCCAAAGAGGGGATTTTGGGGGGTTTGGGGGTGTTTTGGGGTGATTTTAGGGGTTTTGGAGCAGTGTTGGGGCGGTGTGTTGGTAGCCCAAAAGCAGGGCTGGCTGGCCGAGCACATGCTGGTGGGCTACCGAGTTTGAAAGTTACTAGCCACGCTGGTTTTGGAGGGGGTCTGGAGAAGTTTTGGGGTGGTTTTAGGGGGTTTGGGGGTTTCTATAGAGGCTGGGTGGGCTAGAATCTGTGGTTGGGCTACCAAGTTTGGAGGGCTAGTAGCCACCTGAGGTTTTGGGGGCCCAAAGAGAGGATTTTTGGGGGGGTTGTGGTGTTTTAGGGGTTTTAAGGTCTTTTTGGGGGGGGTTTTAGGGCAATTTGGGGTTTCTATAAAGGCTGGGTGGGCTAAAACGTGCAGGTGGGCTACCAAATTTAGAAGGTTGGTAGCCACCTGAAGTTTTGGGGGTCCAAAGAAGGGATTTTGGGGGGTTTTGGGGTGTTTTGAGGGGTTTTGAGGGGCTTTGGGGGTGTGTGGCATCGCCTCCCGCCTGGCCCGCGAGCAGGGCTGGCTGGCCGAGCACATGCTGGTGGGCTACCGAGTTTGAAAGTTACTAGCCACGCTGGTTTTGGGGTGAAAAGAGAGGATTTTGGGGGGTTACCAAGTTTGGAGGGGGTTTTGAGAGGATCTGGAGAAGTTTTGGGGTGGTTTTGGGTGGTTTGGAGGTTGCTGCGCCCCTTGGTTGGCCCAAAACGTGCGGGTGGGCTACCAAATTTAGAAGGTTGGTAGCCACCTGAGGTTTTGGGGGTCAAAAGAGAGGATTTTGGGGGTTTTTGGGGTGTTTTAGGGGGTTTGGGATGGTTCTAGGGTGATTTTGGGGGGGTATTGTGTCCTTGGT
>NW_015091503.1:945-7817 GCF_001431845.1 Calidris pugnax | reverse complement strand
GGTGACCTCCACGTCCCATCTCCTTGATGTCCCCAAACCCTTGGGTTCTCCAACCCTTGGTGGCCCCCATGACCCACATGGAGCTCCTTGACCCCCACCTCGTCCCCTTGACCCCCAACCTGTCCCTCTGCCCCACAGATCTTGGGGGTGACGGACCCCAAAGGGACCAAACGCTACGTGGCGGCCGCCTTCCCCAGTGCCTGTGGGAAGACCAACCTGGCCATGATGACCCCGGCCTTGCCCGGGTGGCGCGTCCAGTGCGTGGGCGACGACATCGCTTGGATGAAGTTCGATGACGAAGGTGACCTCAAGTTCTCCTGGCCCTGGTGGCCCCCGTGGGCCATGGGTTGGTCAACGTTGACGTGGGGTGGGGTCTCCTGGTCCTGCTGGTCCCAATGACCCACGTTTTTGCGGCCACAAGACTCTTTGGGTCTTCTGGGCGTGGTGGCCCCATGACCCTCAGGTTCTCCTGGCCCTGGTGGCCCCGGTGGGCCATGGGTTGGTCAATGTTGACGTGGGGTGGGGTCTCCTGGTCCTGCTGGTCCCAATGACCCACGTTTTTGCGGCCACAAGACTCTTTGGGTCTTCTGGGCGTGGTGGCCCCATGACCCTCAGGTTCTCCTGGCCCTGGTGGCCCCGGTGGGCCATGGGTTGGTCAATGTTGACGTGGGGTGGGGTCTCCTGGTCCTGCTGGTCCCAATGACCCACGTTTTTGCGGCCACAAGACTCTTTGGGTCTTCTGGGCGTGGTGGCCCCATGACCCTCAGGTTCTCCTGGCCCTGGTGGCCCCGGTGGGCCATGGGTTGGTCAATGTTGACGTGGGGTGGGGTCTCCTGGTCCTGCTGGTCCCAATGACCCACGTTTTTGCGGCCACAAGACTCTTTGGGTCTTCTGGGCGTGGTGGCCCCATGACCCTCAGGTTCTCCTGGCCCTGGTGGCCCCGGTGGGCCATGGGTTGGTCAATGTTGACGTGGGGTGGGGTCTCCTGGTCCTGATGGTCCTGTTGACCCACATTTTTGGTGGCCACAAGACTCTTGGGGTCTTCTGGGGGTGGTAGCCACAGGACCCTGAGGTTCTCCTGGCTCTGGTGGCTCCTGTGGGTCATGGGTTGGTCAACATTGATGTGGGGTGGGGTCTCCTGGTCCTGCTGGTTGCCCCATAACTACGTCCAACCACCTCGCAACCCCACAACTCCACCTTCTATGGTCCCACCAGCCCCATAACCACGTTCTCTTCCATAGATCCTGGTGACCTCCACGTCCCATCTCCTTGATGTCCCCAAACCCTTGGGTTCTCCAACCCTTGGTGGCCCCCATGACCCACATGGAGCTCCTTGACCCCCACCTCGTCCCCTTGACCCCCAACTTGTCCCTCTGCCCCACAGATCTTGGGGGTGACGGACCCCAAAGGGACCAAACGCTACGTGGCGGCCGCCTTCCCCAGTGCCTGTGGGAAGACCAACCTGGCCATGATGACCCCGGCCTTGCCCGGGTGGCGCGTCCAGTGCGTGGGCGACGACATCGCCTGGATGAAGTTCGATGACGAAGGTGACCTCAAGTTCTCCTGGCCCTGGTGGCCCCCGTGGGCCATGGGTTGGTCAACGTTGACGTGGGGTGGGGTCTCCTGGTCCTGCTGGTCCTGATGACCCACGTTTTTGGTGGCCACAGGCCTCTTTGGGTCTCCTGGGGGTGGTGGCCACAGGACCCTCAGGTTCTCCTGGCCCTGGTGGCCCCGGGGGGTCACGGGTTGGTCAACATTGACGTGGGGTGGGGTCTCCTGGTCCTGCTGGTCCTGTTGACCCACATTTTTGGTGGCCACAAGACTCTATGGGTCTCCTGGGGGTGGTGGCCACAGGACCCTCAAGTTCTTCTGGTCCTGGTGGCCTTGGTGGGCCATGGGTTGGTCAACATTGACGTGGGGTGGGGTCTCCTGGTCCTGCTGGTCCTGATGACCCACGTTTTTGGTGGCCACAGGCCTCTTTGGGTCTCCTGGGGGTGGTGGCCACAGGACCCTGAGGTTCTCCTGGCTCTGGTGGCTCCTGTGGGAAGACCAACCTGGCCATGATGACCCCGGCCTTGCCCGGGTGGCGCGTCCAGTGCGTGGGCGACGACATCGCTTGGATGAAGTTCGATGACGAAGGTGACCTCAAGTTCTCCTGGCCCTGGTGGCCCCCGTGGGCCATGGGTTGGTCAACGTTGACGTGGGGTGGGGTCTCCTGGTCCTGCTGGTCCTGATGACCCACGTTTTTGGTGGCCACAGGCCTCTTTGGGTCTCCTGGGGGTGGTGGCCACAGGACCCTCAGGTTCTCCTGGCCCTGGTGGCCCCGGGGGGTCACGGGTTGGTCAACGTCGACGTGGGGTGGGGTCTCCTGGTCCTGCTGGTCCTGATGACCCACAGTTTTGGTGGCCACAGGTCTCTTTGGGTCTCCTGGGGGTGGTGGCCACATCTCAGGAGGCTTCCTCTGACCACTGGTTCCTCAAGGAGAGATGTGGGGCTGGCTCTCCCGCTGACCCCCATCTGTGGGGTTGGGCCGTAGGTCGCCTTCGAGCCATCAACCCCGAGAGCGGGTTCTTCGGGGTGGCCCCGGGGACCTCGGAGAAGACCAACCCCATGGCCATGGCCACCATCCGGGCCAACACCATCTTCACCAACGTGGGCCAATCCAGCGACGGCGGCGTCTACTGGGAAGGAATCGACCAATCCCTGCCCCCCGGCACCACTTTCACTTCCTGGTTGGGTCAACCATGGAAACCCGGTGAGTTCCTCTGCCCCACATCTCGCCCCACGTCTCAGCCCCATAGGGACCTTCTCAAGATCTTCTGCCCCACATCTTGTAGGTGACCCCCAACCTTGCGCCCACCCCAACTCCCGCTTCTGCGCCCCCGCCCACCAGTGCCCCATCATGGACCCCAACTGGGAGGACCCTCGGGGGGTCCCCATCGACGCCATCATTTTCGGGGGGCGCCGCCCCCAAGGTGAGTCCTTCTGCCCCACATCTCCTTCCTGCCCCACTGCGACCCACACCTCAGGGGATTGTCTTCTCCTCAGGTGTCCCCTTGGTCTACGAGGCCTTCAACTGGCGCCACGGGGTCTTCGTGGGCAGCGCCATGAGGAGCGAGGCCACCGCCGCCGCCGAGCACAAGGGTCCGTGCCCCATAAGTAGCCCCATAAGTAGCCCCATAAGTCACCCCCCAAGTAGCCCCACAAGCCACCCCACCAGCCACCCCACCAGCAACCACCTCAACTTGACCTGGGACCTTCCTGGTGGCCACCGTTGGGTTGGTCGCGGTGGGGTGGGGTGCGGGGAAGGCGTCTACGTGGGGCTGGACCCATAAGTGGGGGGTCTCAGACCCATAGCTACGTCCTACTGGCCCCATAACCACGTTCTTCTGCCCCATAACCACGTTCTTCTGCCCCATAACCACGTTCTTCTGCCCCATAACCACGTTCTTCTGCCCCATAACCACGTTCTTCTGCCCCATAACCACGTTCTTCTGCCCCATAACCACGTTCTTCTGCCCCATAACCACGTTCTTCTGCCCCATAACCACGTTCTTCTGCCCCATAACCACGTTCTTCTGCCCCATAACCACGTTCTTCTGCCCCATAACCACGTTCTTCTGCCCCATAACCACGTTCTTCTGCCCCATAACCACGTTCTTCTGCCCCATAACCACGTTCTTCTGCCCCATAACCACGTTCTTCTGCCCCATAACCACGTTCTTCTGCCCCATAACCACGTTCTTCTGCCCCATAACCACGTTCTTCTGCCCCATAACCACGTTCTTCTGCCCCATAACCACGTTCTTCTGCCCCATAACCACGTTCTTCTGCCCCATAACCACGTTCTTCTGCCCCATAACCACGTTCTTCTGCCCCATAACCACGTTCTTCTGCCCCATAACCACGTTCTTCTGCCCCATAACCACGTTCTTCTGCCCCATAACCACGTTCTTCTGCCCCATAACCACGTTCTTCTGCCCCATAACCACGTTCTTCTGCCCCATAACCACGTTCTTCTGCCCCATAACCACGTTCTTCTGCCCCATAACCACGTTCTTCTGCCCCATAACCACGTTCTTCTGCCCCATAACCACGTTCTTCTGCCCCATAACCACGTTCTTCTGCCCCATAACCACGTTCTTCTGCCCCATAACCACGTTCTTCTGCCCCATAACCACGTTCTTCTGCCCCATAACCACGTTCTTCTGCCCCATAACCACGTTCTTCTGCCCCATAACCACGTTCTTCTGCCCCATAACCACGTTCTTCTGCCCCATAACCACGTTCTTCTGCCCCATAACCACGTTCTTCTGCCCCATAACCACGTTCTTCTGCCCCATAACCACGTTCTTCTGCCCCATAACCACGTTCTTCTGCCCCATAACCACGTTCTTCTGCCCCATAACCACGTTCTTCTGCCCCATAACCACGTTCTTCTGCCCCATAACCACGTCCAACCACCTCGTAGCTCCAGAACTTCACCTTCTATGGTCCCACCAGCCCCATAACCTCATCCAACCACCCCATAACTCCATCTCCTCCACCTTCTATGGTCCCACCAACCCCATAACTGCGTTCCTCTGCCCCATAACTACGTCCCACCACCCCAGAACCCCACAACTCCACCTTCTATGGTCCCACCAGCCCCATAACTACGTCCCACCACCCCATAACCTCATCCAACCGCCCCATAACTCCATCTCCTCCACCTTCCATGGTCCCACCAGCCCCACAACCACCTTCTCCTCCCTCCCCCAGGCCGTCGCTTGATGCACGACCCCTTCGCCATGCGCCCATTCTTCGGCTACAACGCCGGCCACTACCTGGCCCACTGGTTGTCCCTTGGCCACCGCCGGGGGGTCCGCCTGCCCCACATCTTCCACGTCAACTGGTTCCTCCGCGACCCCCAATCGGGTCAATTCCTTTGGCCGGGTTTCGGTCACAACGCTCGAGTCTTGGCTTGGATCTGCAGCCGGGTGGCCGGAGAAGACAACGCGGTGGCCACCCCGGTGGGGTTGGTCCCCAAAGAAGGAGCTTTGGATCTCGGGGGGCTTCCAGGGGTCTCCTACCAGAAGCTCTTCGCCATCTCCAAGAGCTTCTGGGAGCAGGAGGTGAAGGAGTTGAGGAGCTACTACCTGGAGAACTTCGGAGAAGATCTGCCCAAGGACATCATGGAGGAGCTGGAGGCCCTGGAGCAAAGGGTCAAGAAGATGTGAGGTCGCCCGACCCTGCCCGGTGGCCACCAAAAGGGGGGTTGGTGGCCACCGGCGATGGTGGGACGGCGTGGGGTGGTGGCCATCGACGGTGGTGGCCATCAACGTTGGTTGACCATGGGTTGATGGTCATCGGTGTTGGTTGACCATGGGGTTGGTGGCCACCAACGTTGGTCAATCATTGGGTTGGTGGCCACCATCCTTCGTTGACCCTTGAGGGTTGGTGGCCACCATTGGGTTGACCATCATCATCCTTGGTTGACCCTCATGGGTTGGTGGCCACCAACGTTGGTTGATCATTGGGTTGGTGGCCACCATCCTTCGTTGACCACCATGGGGTTGGTGGCCACCATTGGTTGACCATCACCATCCTTGGTTGACCCTCTTGGGTTGGTGGCCACCAACGTTGGTTGACCCTCATGGGGTTGGTGGTCACCATTGGTTGACCATCACCATCTTTGGTTGACCCTCATGGGTTGGTGGCCACCAACGTTGGTCAAACATCATAGGGTTGGTGGCCACCAGCGTTGGTTGACCCTCGAGGGTTGGTGGCCACCAAGGTTGGTTGAACATCATTGGGTTGGTGGCCACCAACTTGGGTTGACCATCATGGGGTTGGTGGCCACCAACATTGGTCGAACATCATTGGGTTGGTGGCCACCATCCTTCGTTGACCCTCATGGTTTGGTGGCCACCACCATTGGTTGACCATGGGTTGATGGTCATCAGTGTTGGTTGACCATGGGGTTGACCGTTGGGGGTTGGTGGCCACCAAGGTTGGTTGACCATCATTGGGTTGGTGGCCACCATCCTGTGCTCCATCTTGGCCACCATCTCAACCTGGTGGCCACCACCCCCATGGTCAACCAATGTTGGTGGCCACCAACTCTTCGAGGGTCAACCAACGTTGGTGGCCACCAACTCTTCGAGGGTCAACCAACGTTGGTGGCCACCACCATTGGTTGACCATGGGGTTGACCGTTGGGGGTTGGTGGCCACCATCCTGACCTGGTGGCCACCCCCATGACTTGATGGCCACCATCCCAAGTTGGTGGCCACCCCCACAACCTGGTGGCCACCCCCCACATTTGGTGGCCACCATCCCGACCTGGTGGCCACCATCCCAACTTGGTGGCCACCATCCCCACGTGGTCCCCACAACTTGGTGGCCACCATCCTGACCTGGTGGCCACCCCCATGACTTGATGGCCACCATCCCAAGTTGGTGGCCACCCCCACAACCTGGTGGCCACCCCCCACATTTGGTGGCCACCATCCCGACCTGGTGGCCACCATCCCAACTTGGTGGCCACCATCCCCACGTGGTCCCCACAACTTGGTGGCCACCATCCTGACCTGGTGGCCACGCCCCCAAGTTGGTGGCCACCCCCCCCTCATTGGCCACCGCCCCCCTGGACCAATCAGCGACGGCCCCGCCCCCTCCCCGGCAGCCAATGGGGATGGATTTGGGGGGAGGGGGAGGGAGGGGAGGAGCCTCCGCAGGGACCAATAAAAGGAGTCGATTGAGGAAACACCAGGGGGGTCACGTGACGTCATTGGGGGCGGGGTCATGTGACGTCGCGGGGGGTGACATTGGGGTCACGTGACATCATTGGGGGCGGGGTCAAGGGGGGGTTCATGTGACGTCATGAGGGG
>NW_015091503.1:0-856 GCF_001431845.1 Calidris pugnax | reverse complement strand
TCTGCCCCATAACCACGTTCCTCTGCCCCATAACCACGTTCCTCTGCCCCATAACCACGTCCAACCACCTCGTAGCCCCATAACTTCACCTTCTATGGTCCCACCAGCCCCATAACCACGTTCTTCTGCCCCATAACCATGTCCAACCACCTCGTAGCCCCATAACTCCACCTTCTATGGTCCCACCAGCCCCATAACTACGTTCCTCTGCCCCATAACTACGTCCAACCACCTCGTAACCCCACAACTCCACCTTCTATGGTCCCACCAGCCCCATAACCACGTTCCCCTGCCCCATAACCACGTTCCCCTGCCCCATAACCACGTTCTTCTGCCCCATAACCATGTCCAACCACCTCGTAGCCCCATAACTCCACCATCTATGGTCCCACCAGCCCCATAACCACGTTCTTCTGCCCCATAACCACGTCCAACCACCTCATAGCCCCATAACTTCACCTTCTATGGTCCCACCAGCCCCATAACCACGTTCCTCTGCCCCATAACCACGTCCCACCACCCCAGAACCCCACAACTCCACCTTCCGTGGTCCCACCAGCCCCATAACCACGTTCCTCTGCCCCATAACCACGTTCCTCTGCCCCATAGCTACGTCCAACCACCTCGTAGCCCCATAATTCCACCTTCTATGGTCCCACCAGCCCCATAACCACGTCCAACCGCCCCAGAACCCCACAACTCCACCTTCTATGGTCCCACCAGCCCCATAACTACGTTCCTCTGCCCCATAACCTCATCCAACCGCCCCATAACTCCATCTCCTCCACCTTCTATGGTCCCACCAACCCCGTAACTACGTCCCACCACCCCATAACCACGTTCCTCTGCCCCATAA
>NW_015091502.1:0-1171 GCF_001431845.1 Calidris pugnax | reverse complement strand
AGTCAAAAAACGAGTGATGTCCGGAAGGCAGTTGGGCCTGCCTGTCCGGAAAGTAGAAGCTTCTCAGCAGATAAATTATAATGGCCCATACATTTTAATTCCAGTTGGTCCTCGAAGACAATTAGTAAAATTTTTAATAGACACAGGAGCACAGATTTTGATATTAACACAACGAGATGCCAAGAAGCTGGGCATGCGATCCGGACGGTGAAAAGTTAGAATCACAGGTGTGAACAGGGGAACTGATTTATGTCAAACTGCTAAGGTTAGTTTATGACCTTGACAGCTACTCTGCAGGCACTGGACGTAAAGATATCATTTTTGTGATTGCGTTGAGGGGGGAGGATAAAGAAAAGTTTGCTTTTATGGAAGCCCTATAAGCCGAGCATTCTTTGTAAAAACTGACCTCAGTGCCCCATCCACTGACAAAAGAGAATATTTGGCAACATTACAGCCGGGACAGCCTGTGATGGTCAATTTACCAGCCATAGGTATTGTGCCCATGGCTTTAATTAAACCTCGTGACCCAGGTGCCTGGGAAGCTACTGACAGCAGCGGTACAAAACACAGAATTAGCGCGCGATGGATTTTTCCTTCTTTTTAACAGGGCAACCTGTTCGGACTCTCCCCACCGAAACAAGCCTTTGGTTTTTTTTTCCTCTTCCAGCACTACAAGATGTCAAATGGAAATGCTGTGTTTGTGCTGATACTCCAAACCTCAACAATGCTGCTCCTAACCTGTGGTCAACGAACGCCAGAATGGCCATGCTGAAAGTAACACCATCAAATATCAAGACGTTTGTCTTGATACTGAACAGAATGTTCGTCATTTTGAAATACATCTCAATGAAAACGCTGAAACTGTACTTATATATATATATATATATATTGGAAAAGTAGTACTATATTTGTAGATAACCTTACCATAGATACAGGTGATCACTCAAATGTTTGTGTTTGTAACTTTACTAGAATTATAGGATGTGACTTTAATTATTCAGCTCCTCTTATGTCTTATCAATGGCTACAGCCTAATTATACATTGATTTGAGATTTGTTACCCACGCCCATTGGAATGAATCTTACATTGGTGAAGAAACTTCTACAACACGATGACCTATCTCAGCTGCTGGAACGAATCCAGATGATCCAGAGAACTCCAGGCCTGTCA
>NW_015091501.1:2127-5342 GCF_001431845.1 Calidris pugnax | reverse complement strand
ACCCGCTGAGGCCCCGCCCCCTCCTTAATTAACCCAAATTAACCCTTAATTAACCCTTAATTAACTCCAAATTACCACAAATTACCCCAAGTTACCTCAAAATACTCCCTTTCCCGCCCTTAATTAGCGCTACTTAGGCTTAATGAGGCCTCATTAAGGCCCCGCCCACCCGGTGAGGCCACGCCCCCTCCCTCATTAACCCTAATTAACCCTTAATTAGCCCCAATTAGCCCAAATTAGCCCAAATTACTCCAAATTACCCCCCATAACCCCTTTTCCTGCCCTTAATTAGCACTAATTATGCTTAAAGAGGCCTTATTAAGACCACGCCCACCCGGTGAGGCCCCGCCCCCTCCCTAATTAACCCAAATTACCCCTAATTAACGCTTAATTACCATTAATTAACCCCAAATTACCCCAAATTACCTCAAATTATCCCAAAATACCCCCATTCCCGCCTTTAATTAGCGCTAATTAAGCTTAATGAGGCTTAACCCCAATTAACCCTTAATTAGCCTCAAATTACCTCAAATTACCCCAACTTACCCCAAAACACCCCAAAATACTCCCTTATCCGCCCTTAGTTAGCGCTAATTAGGCTTAATGAGGCCTCATTAAGGCCCCGCCCACACGGAGAGGCCACGCCCCCTCTTTAATTAACCCTAATTACCCTTAATTACCATTAATTAGCACCAAATTACTCCAAAAAACCCCAGAATACCCCAAAATACCCCCATTCCCGCCCTTAATTAGCGCTAATTAGTGCTAATTAACGCTAATTAATTAGGGCGGAAGAAGCCCCTGGTGGCGGTGACGGGCGCCGACGGACTGACCCACCTCTGGGAGCCCCTGCAGGTTAATTAGCGGCCGCTAATTAGGGGCGGGGCCTTAATTAGAGGGGTTGATTAGTGGTGGGGCGGGGCGGGGGCATTGATTAGTGCGGTAATTAGTGGGCTGGGGATTAATTAAAGGGGTTAATTAGGGGATGGGGGTTAATTAAGGGGGTTAATTAGGGGTGAGGAGGTTAATTAGTGGGGGCGGGGCCTTAATTAGAGGGGTTGATTAGTGGTGGGGCGGGGCGGGGGCATTGATTAGTGCGGTAATTAGTGGGCTGGGGATTAATTAAAGGGGTTAATTAGGGGATGGGGGTTAATTAAGGGGGTTAATTAGGGGTGAGGAGGTTAATTAGTGGGTTTATTTAAGGGGGGAGGTTAATTAGGGTGGGTAATGCGGGGTATTTGGGCAGGGAGTAATTAGGGGCGGTAATTAAGGATTAATAATGGCTAATTAAGGAATAATAAGGGCTAATTATGGGTTACTAAGGGCTAATTAAGATTATAAGAGCTAATAATGGCTAATTAGGGGCTAATAAGGGTTATTAAGGACTAATAACGACTAATTAAGGGTTAATAATGGCTAATTACGGGTTAGTAAGGTCTAATTAAGGGATAATGAAGGGTAATTAAGGGGAAATAAAGGGCAATTAAGGGATAACAATGGCTAATTAAGGGTTAATAATGGTTATTAAGGGTTAATAATGGCTAATTAAGAGTTAATAAGGGCTTATTAAGGGTTGTTAATGGGTAATTAAGGGTTACAAAGGCCTAATTAGGGGTTAATAATGGGTAATTAAGGATTACTAGGGGCTAATTAAGGATTAATAATGGGTGATTAGGGGTTAATAATGGCTATTAAGGGTTACTAACGGGTAATTAAGGGTTGATAAGTGCTAATTAAGGGTTAATAAGGGCTAATTGAGGGTTAATAAAGGCTAATTAAGGGTTAATAATGGGTAATTAGAGGTTAATAATGGGTAATTAAGGGTTAATAAGGGCTAATAAAGGGCTAATAATGGCTAATTAAGGGTTAATAAGGACTAATAAGGGGCTAATAATGGGCAATTAAGGACTAATAAGGGCTAATTAAGGGTTAATAATGGGTAATTAAGGGTTACCTACGGCTAAGTAAGGGCTAATAATGGTAATTAAGGCTTAATAATGGCTAATTAGCGGTTATTAATGGCTAATATGAGTTAATAAGTGCTAATTAGGGGCTAATGATGAGTAATTAATTGTTAATAATGGCTAATTAGGGGATAATAATGGGTAATTAAGAGTTAATAAGGCGAATTAAGGTTTAATAATGGGCAATTAAGGGTTGATAAGGGCTAATTAAGGGTTAATAAGGCCTAATTAAAGGTTGATAATGGCTATTTAAGGGTTAATAAGGTCTAATTAGGGGTAAATAAGGGCTAAAAAAAGGGCTAATGGCTAATTAGGGGTTAATAATGGGTAATTAAGGGTTAATAAGGGCTAATTAGGGGTTAATAATGAGTAATTAAGGGTTAATAAGGCAAATTAGGGGTTAATAAGGGTTATTAAGGACTAATAATGACTAATTAAGGCTTAATAATTGTAATTAAGGGTTAATAAGGACTTATTAAGGCTTAATAATGGCAATTAATGGTTAATAGGGATAATTAAGGGTTAATAATGGGTAATTAAGGGTTAATAAGTGCTAATTAAGGCTTAATAGTGCTCAATACGGGCTAATTAGGGGCTGGCTGATTAATTAACCCCTAATTAATTCTCTCTCTCCCCTCCCCCAGGTGGCTCCGCCCCTCCCCCTCTGCGGGGCGGGGCTTAATGCCGTGGGGGGGGTGGTGGGGGAGGGGTCTGGCCCCGCCCCCATCGCCTCTGGCCCCGCCTCTTCCGGTTCCGGCCCCACCTCTTCCGGTTCCGGCCCCGGTTCTTCCGGGTCTGGCCCCGCCTCTTCCGGCTCAGGCCCCGCCCCCCTCCTGCTGACGGCGGCGGCCGATGGGACCCTGCGCCTGACGCCCCTCCCCCTCCCGGGTACGGACCCACAGATCTATGGGGCTGGGACCCACTTATGGGGCAGGACCCCCATCTATGGGGCTGGGACCCACATAAGGGGGGCTGGGAGTCACTTATGGGGGGCGGGACCCACACTTATGGGGCTGGGACCCAAATCTTTGGGGCTGGGACCCACTTCTATGGGGCTGGGACCCACTTATGGGGGGCGGGACCTACATCTATGGGGCTGGGACCCCAATCTATGGGGCTGGGCCCCCCATCTATGGGGCTGGGACCCAGATCTATGGGGCTGGGACCCACAGCTGTGGGGCTGGGAGCCACTTATGGGGCTGGGACCCACATCTGGGGGGCAGGATCCAGATCTATGGGGCTGGGACCCAG
>NW_015091501.1:0-207 GCF_001431845.1 Calidris pugnax | reverse complement strand
CAAGGTGTGGGTCCCAGCCCCATAGATGTGGGTCCCAGCCCCATATTTGGGGGTTTTAGCCCCATATTTGGGGGGTTTATACCCAAAATCTGGGTCCCACCCCCCATATGTGGGTCCCAGCCCCCCAAGTGTGGGGCGCGACCCATAGACGGGGGTCCCAGACTCGTATCTGTGGGTCCCCACCCCCCATATGTGGGTCCTGCCCCA
>NW_015091500.1:0-2813 GCF_001431845.1 Calidris pugnax | reverse complement strand
TTAACAATACAGAAATAAGAGATGTAAATGAATCTGTATATTATATGAAAATAATTAAATAGACAAACATAATTATAAAATAATAAAAAATTACTATTATTATTTAATAATACTAATTCTTTACTTTTCACCCAGAGGAGACCTTCTTGTCAGCATATCTCTATTTTCACTTACAGAACTGACTACCACCCATCCACCTAGCTCAGAAGTCCAGAAGATTTACTTTTCCAGCTCACAAACTGAGGAAGAAGGAAAGACAAAGCCATGGTTTCTAATACAGAATATGACACTGTTGCTCCTGGTAGTTTAACCTCTTCATCAGCTCAGAGTGTTTAGACGTCAGCACTGCTAAAACAGCCAACAGAAAAAAGTGTCCATTTTTGTAAAGTGGGAACTACACTCAGCTAGAGTGTTTAGACGTCAGCACTGCTAAAACAGCCAACAGAAAAAAGTGTCCATTTTTGTAAAGTGGGAACTACACTCAGCTTGCAATAGCAATAGCAGGGCTATTTCTTCATTAAAAAAAACCCACTATACGCACTTAACTGTAGGCATGGCTGTTCAAAGCCTTTTCAATTTTTGTGGCTGACACAAATGTACCTAAACAGCTTCATGATAAACGGTGACCAGCGAATCAAGACACATGATGCAAGGGGTTGCTGTTTTTTTTGCTGTTTTGAAATGACCCTGAAGAGAGGAAGAGGAAAGAAAGATGGGTTTTTTACGCTTGATCACCAACTAGACGTCAACAAAATAAGAATTCCAAGTTCATACCTTATGATAATTTACTTAATGCAAAGCAATGCATGTTATCCTCGATGCCTGCCTGATGTCAGGAGTGAATGAGCAGAGCAGAGGAGATTGTTCAGTCGTTCTTCAGCAGAAGGTAAAACTCTTTATTGTCTAAGTAGAGTAATTTGATTACAGAAAGATTTAGAAAAACAGAAGTCTCATCATGCCTTAGTGAGAAATGCAGAGTAGAAACAAGTAGGTAAGTAAACAGAATCCACCTGTTTGAAGGAGACATGAGAAATTTTTATATAATTAGCAAAAATTAGGAGGTAAGGTGCAGTAATCAGAATAAGCAGCCAGTGAGTGTGATGTTACTCAGATAACTGAAGGCCAAAATGAATGAATTCAGAGAAACCACAGCTCCAGGAACCACCTTTTTCCTTTTTAATCTTAAAAAAAATAATAATAAAAAGTAGAGGCCTATTCTCCCCAATGCTCAGTGGCAAGAAGGCTGAAAAAAGCTTCTGAGGAGGCTGATGAATATGGAGTTGTCAGACCAGCAACACTGAGTCATCAACTCCTCTTTTGAAACCTGATGACAAACTGGTCTCTGAAAATCCTGAAAAAGAATATTCTTCACAGAGGGCGTGTTCACAGCTAGCTCTAGATCCTGCCAGAGAGAAGATGCTGGCAAAAGTACACAGTGTACAAAGAGAGAACCTCATGAGTGATGTGAAAAATGCAAAAAGTCCTAAAGCTTTGTAAATGCATCCCATTGAATGCAACTACACCCTCTGGCACCTAGTGCATACCTGCCCGCCAACTTTGGTCTTCTGTTCTTCACCTACAGCTTCCAGAGAGGTGACAATAACTTTTGCTAAGGCATCAGTACTCCAGCATCAGGTTGTTCATTATTTTTCTGCAAAGCTATGAATTTTTTGTTTCTCAGCAGGTTGGTTTGTTTCACTGTACAATTTTCTGTTGCTGGGCACTAGTGTATTAGAACTCTCCTGAGCTTGCGTGTGCTCCTCGGAAGAAGTGGATAATTCACCTATTTCTAGTGAATCTGAAAAAGAAAAAACAAACAAACAAACAAAAAACACAGTCATGTCAACAGAATATCCTAATTTTTAAATGAGTTTCAAGAATTGTATATATTCCTCTCAACTGCAAATAGTGCCATCACCTTGTATACAGCTTACTAAAGGTAAAAGGGTCTTTGCTTAAGGAAAAATAATGCACATACAAACTACTGGAATAATTTGTAATACACATTCCCTGTAGTAAACAGAACTGAGTCACAAATTTGAATTTACAGAAGTGAAAAGCCAGTAACTAAACCTGAGTCTGTGCATGATACTTAGCGTGGGGCAGAAAGAATATCAAGACTTAGTTGAAACTAAGTAAACCACCTTCACTATCCAGTCTTAGTGGGTTCTTTTCACATGGTTTCATGCAAACAGTATTTAAGACTTTTGAAAGTACTGTTCTTCCTGATTCTCTAAATTGGTGAAGGATACAGTTAAACTAGATTGCTATTAATGATTGTTGATTCCATGTTAAAGTAAGAACTCTTTATGATGTTGCTAAACCAAATTGGAAGTTAAACAGAAAGGTATGAATTAAGACATTTTTGTTACTAGATAAAGTAACTGGTGTGCGCGTTACCTTTTTGGAAACAAGCAAATACTGTGGACCTGCTGAAGGATGAATCTTTGGAGGGATATTAAAAGAATCCAGCAGGTGGTGCACAAGGAATAGAGGAGACAGGCAACAGTCTGGAGACCTAATGCCCACCTAGAAATTGTTTTCCATTTTTTTAAAAAAAAGTCATTACAAAGAACTAAACGAAACCCCATAATCTAAAGTTAAAATTATTGATGACAAACTTCAGTTAAGAGCCCAGGTTACAAGCTCTTTGGCAATCCAAGTTGACTTCTGTGCACATTCACTGACTGCATCGGAGGAAAAAAGAATCTTTCTGCTAAATAGCCAAAGATTTTCCTCCTAAAGCCTACACTATCTGTTGTTGCTAGAGAAGAGCAGGGAGAGTGTGAACTTCAAAATATCTAAAGTATGAC
>NW_015091499.1:0-3283 GCF_001431845.1 Calidris pugnax | reverse complement strand
CCCCTTCTCCAAAGGGTGCTGCTCCAGGGACAGACAGGACTGTGCCACAGTGCAGATCCCTGCAGACCACGGCGGCGGCTTTGGGACCAAAGTCTGAGTCACAGACAGTTTTCCACTCGTTCCCATCATGGATCTCCACTTGTCCTGAGCAGGGGCTGTCCCCTCCAACCAGCTGGACAAATCCTGGAGTAACCAAAGACTCCTGTGAGTTCCCAGAGCCCTCTGGCACTTACTGGTCCCACCCTGTCCCACTTCATCTCGAACGTGGTCATGGGCAAAGAGCCCCTCAAGAATCTTAGAAGCTCCCAGTCGGCATTGATGTGGGTCAGGCGGTGGGAGGTTCCCACTGGGCTTTCCTCAGGGACCGGGGATCCAGCAGGGACCGTCCCAGCTCAGCAGTGGGACCAGCCACACCAGCCCTTCTCCAGTAACCCCTTGTTTCCCTCAGGGCACAGACAGGTCCCTTCCCCCATCCCAGTCCCAAAGGTGGGGAAGGGGCTGGCACCGTACCTGAACACCTCACTCCAGCGTCCAGACTGTGATCACAGAATTGTAGAAACCAAATTGAATTTGTGCAGTCAGACAGGTCTGACTCACTGCCAGAGCACTGAAGACCACTCATCCAAATGGGGCCAGATCCTTTCCCATATGATCGAGCTTCAAGAGCAGACCCGCAGCCCAGCTGCTTACAAACCACTGCAGCATCATCCATGTCCCAGCCGATACCACACACGGTCCCCCACCGGCCCTGCCGTTTCATCTCCACTCTCCCAGCGCAGCGCCCACCGCCATCCTCCAGCCTCACCTCCGCAGCCCCTTCAAACACCAACATGGGACAGGTCAGGAGAGCACCGAGGCCCAGACTGCAGGTCTGGAGGTCCCCTGCCCAGGCTGAGTCACAGGCACCACGGTGGGAACCCTCCCCGTTCCAGGCTGTCCCTTGGTCAGTGTGGGGGTCCCTCCTCCCCCCACAGCCTGTGAAGGCTGGGGGTGCACAACTCCAAACCTACTGGGCAATTCATCATCCCAGAGACCTTGGAACCTCCTCCCACTCCAATGGCCCCCCTCCCATGACCAACCACACATCATGCCCCCAGGCCCTGCACAAGGCACCCGCTCCTCCCCAGCCCAACACCCCTGAACAGCCCCGTGCCCCCAGGCCCAGCAGCTTACCCTGTGACCACCTGTCCTGGAACCACACAAGCTAACACCACCCCCAGGCTTTTATCAAACCCCAGGGAAGACCAACATGATCCCAAGAATATCCCAACCCATGTCCCTCCTCGCCCTTGCTGTTTGCCCAGGACCTGTTCTTGGTGAGGGCCCCTTGGAAGGGAACTTCTCTGTCACCTCTGGGTGCAGAAAGCCCAGTCCCCTTCTCTCTGTGGGGCAAAATCTGCACTCCTGGGTTAAGGGCTCATGGACTTGAGCCCCTTCTCACCCTCATCTCAGTGGCCCTTGGAAATAGACCTTCTTCCCAAAGGGATCTGGATGACCCCACTGGTCCCCGATGGCCCCAGGCAGCGGGAAAAGGCAGCCAGCACTTACCTCTGCAGAGCTGCACCCAGAGGAGCAGCCACAGCACGCGAGGGGACACGAGTCCCTCCATTCCCATCCTCAGCCTCCTGCCCCGCTGGCACGGCCCTGCTGCACCCCATTCCCTCGCACGGCTCCTGGGGACCCACAGGGACAACAACGATGCTCCGGAGGGTGATCTATCTCTGCAGACGCCGACCCAGCTGCGCAAGGAGCCAATCGAAGCAGCAGCAGCACCTTTGTAGATGTTATCGGGAGCCATCTCCCCTCCGACACAGCCCAGCCCTCCAATGAACTTCTCCAGCGCCGCTCATGACCATATATGAGGGACACGGATGTCCCATGGCGGGTGTCATTATGGCTGCGGTGGGGGATGGTGACGGGAGAGGCGGGTGTGGAGGGCACAGGGGTCGGTCCCCCCTGGCACCCCTTGTGCTGTGGGGACTGGGAGCACTGAGCATCTCCTGTGCTGGGCTGGCCCAAGACCCAAATGTCCATGCGCCCCAAAGCTGCGTCCAGCCTGGAGCAGGGACTGCCCCAGATGCTGTGTCAGGAGGGGGAGGCAAGAGCCCCTGCCCCAGAGCTGGCTGTGCTGGGAGAGCTCCTTGGGCAGGGGAAGAGAGAGCTCCATGGGGTGGAGGGTTGGCTTGTGCGTCCCTCCCTGCAGAGCCCCAGGCTGAGTCCCTGGCAGGAGCCGGAGCTGGACCGTGTCCCTGCCCTGGCAGCAGACAGGCAGCCCAGAGGCTCAGCCCTCTCCCTGCCTCTCAGCGTGTCACCCAGGGGCCGTTCTTCCCCGCGGGCGCATCGGGAGCCGGAGCCTGCAGGTGCACAACCCCCAGCCCCCGTGGCCTCCCCCCGCTCCCCCCGCAGCGCCCGGGCAGGAAGTCTGTGGTTTCCTCCTGGCGCCGGGCCCAGGCACATCCCTGCGGTGCCCCCGAGACACCCCCACCCCGACTGCTGCAGCCAGGGCTGCAGGGGCTGCTCCTTCGGCCTCGCAGACACGGGGACGGGCAGCTCCTCACCCCCGCCATGCCCCTCGGATGCACCCACCCCACGGCCACGGGCTGACATCGGGGACGGCACCTCACCGCCCTCCTGCTGCTGCTGCTGTGTGTGCAGGGGTGATACTGACGGTGAGCTCACACCCTCCTGCTGCTGCTGCTGCCACCCCTGGGTGCTCATGGGTGACAGTGACAGTGACCTCACACCCTCCTGCTTCCATCCCCAAGTGCTTAGGGGTGATAGTGACCTCATACCCTCCTGCTGATGATGCCACCCCTGTGGCATGGGTCACATGCTCATGGGTGACAGTGACAGTGATCTCACACCCTCCTGCTGCCACCCCTGTGTGCTCATGGGTGACAGTGACAGTTGCTGCCACCCCTGGGTGCTCATGGGTGACAGGGACAGTGACCTCACACCCTCCTGCTGCTGCCACCCCTGGGTGCTCATGGGTGACAGTGACAGTGACCTCATACCCTCCTGCTGCCACCCCCATGTGCTCAGGAGTCACACTGTCACACTTGTCTGTGTGTTGGTGTCGTGGTTTTGACCGAATTGACCAACCAGAACAACAGATGGCCCCACCCTCTCCGTCCCTAAGGAGAAGAGAAGAGAGGAAGAGAGGGATAAAAAAATTATGAGTTTAGAAAAAGACTAAACTACTTTAATTAAAATATAAATAAATAATGAAATAAGGAAAGGGACCAAAAAAAAGGAAAAAAAAAGTAAACTAAAATAAAAATGT
>NW_015091498.1:58634-58860 GCF_001431845.1 Calidris pugnax | reverse complement strand
CAACAGCAGAGCCTCTCCAGCCCCCGCAGCCATAGACCCCACCGGAACGGCCCCCACGCCTCACCAGCCCCCTGGTCCATCCCTCTGGCCAGGACTGAAGCCAGCTACACCAGGGGTACTACGCCTTGGGGCGGTGACAGAAGCCCCACCAACATCTCTGGGGATAAGCACTTTCTCACAAAATAAAGGAACAGAGCTGTCACACAAGTGTCACAAGTGTGGTATG
>NW_015091498.1:52943-57095 GCF_001431845.1 Calidris pugnax | reverse complement strand
GTGCTGGCCGAGCCACAAAGCCTGTCTGGTGAGGCTGCTGTGGAGTGGCCCGTTAGTGGTGGGCCAGAAGACTCTGCTGAGGGTTGTGCCACTGTCAGATGCCGTCGTTGGCCTCAGCTCCTGGGCCACCTTCTGGGCTTTCTGGGGAGCCCACTCTGCCGGGAGCCAGCCTTAGCGCTGACCCTGGAGCAACGGGCACAGGCCAAGCCAGGTGAGGAGGAGAAGGAGCAGGCCGTGGGATGGCCCAAGGAAGCCAGAGGCACAGTAGTGCCTGCTCCTGCCCAGGGAACCTGCCCGGAGGAATCCTCCTGCTTGCTGTCCCACCATCCTCGTGTCCCACCTGCAGCTGAGACCTTAGCAGCCTCCTCTCTCCACAGGAAAGCCTCGGCGGCTTCAGGAGCCTTGCTGGAAGCTAGAGTCCCATGGATGCCCATGGCGTCGGCCAGCAGGAACCAGGCCTGGGGCTGGGGGACACCATGGCCACGGCCAGCAACCGACAGCAACACCAAACTGACCAGCACTTGATGCAGGAGGCTGTGACAGTAGCCTGACCGACTGGTGACGATCTGTGGGGTAAGGGATCCTCGTGCTCCTCAGATGGGCATCTCCAGGGACACAAGCCTGACAAGCAAACGTACTGGAGGCAAAAGAAAGGTCTTCCATAACTACTGGGCACTTGATGGGCCCAATGGGTGGGCCATCACCAACTGGGGGTGATGCAAAGTATCTCCACACCTGGGTGCTGAGGCTGCTGTCAAGACGCTCCCCGAGCTTGGGCTTTTACTGCCCTGGGAGCAACAAAGCGGTGAGCAGCCCGTGCCACCGCTTGAGCGGCGTGGGGAAAGGCTGGCTGGAGCAGTCCTACGAGTGCAGCTCTGCTGCCAAGGCTGTGGCCAGTGTTCACAGGACACTGAAGCCGAACACACACTGACAGCCAAGGCCCTTCATTTGCTCAGAGGAGGCAGTTTTGGCTGGGGGCAGGAGGGGGGTGTCAACCAGTGTTTGTGAGAGCTCTCCGGGTAAGAAAGGCCTGACGGACCGTACGTTGGTCCATATGCTCCTGATGGCGATTGCACAGGGTCTGGAAACTGCCAGGAGCCAGCCAAGAGGTCCCCAGCCCCCCTGCTTTTCTGCAGGCTCCACCCACGTCTGGCGTAGTGTTTGTGAGAGCTCTCCGGGTAAGAAAGGCCTGACGGACCGTACGTTGGTCCATATGCTCCTGATGGCGATTGCACAGGGTCTGGAAACTGCCAGGAGCCAGCCAAGAGGTCCCCAGCCCCCCTGCTTTTCTGCAGGCTCCACCCACGTCTGGCGTCCATCTTGGGATCTGAGCCCCTCCCAGTGCCTGTGGGTCACTGAGTCAGAAGCAGATCCCAACGTGCAGTGGAAGCGTTCCTCATCTGTGCTTGCTTCTCGATGACGGTGATGGAAATGGATATCCGGCTTATCGACTGGATCTTGGTTTGCATCCCTTAGGGCTTCCTGCAGGTACGTTCTCAGTGTCCCTTTCCTTGAAAGCAGCAACAGGGACAATGTGGCAAGAGCTTGTTCATGTGCCATTTCCTATCAGACCCTCTCAGGGTCAAGGGCTTCCCGAATTCTTGCCCTATTCCTGTCCGTGAGCCCCAGAGCAGTCCCACAGCTGAGCCAGTGGGAGGAAGGAGCATTTCCCTTGTAATCCTTTTTCCACGGGAAATGGCTTTGCTCCTTCCGTGCCCGATGCGCAGACGTGGAGGAGAGCAGAGAGGGAATGGGTTGGGCCCAGTGATGTGCCCTGGGGCCAACATAGGTTCCGTAAATGGTGGAGGCTTCTCCGGGGTATTTATTTGAGAGACGTGGCCAAAGGGGAGGCTCTTCCATCTCCCTGGCTGGATCCTGCCCTAGATCCCGGCTGAGGTCGCAGGGGGAATTGTCTGTCCCTGCTGACCTCACTGGCGTTGCACTGCTTTTCTGTAATTGATTGATACGAGAGTGAACCAAATACTTTCTGTGAAGGTCTTCCAAGGGAGAAGAACCCAACTGAAGAAGAGAAAAAGACCCCGGAGCCACCTGAAGTCCTCATGGACATTCTCAAGAACATGCATGCACTACACGGTGGGTGTATTTCACTCTGCGGTAGCCGTGGGACTCGCACACCAGAGGGTTTTGCTCCACGCCTGGACGGGCTGTAGCCTGCAGAGCAGGAAGGGATCCATCAGAGCCTCGCCGCAGCCACGCTGGGTTTCAGCCCTTGCGGGCGCTGCCGAGCCCCAGGGATGGTCCAGGGCCTCTGCGGCCAGTGGTGGCCACAGCCGGGTGCCAGGGGCAGCCGCTGCCCCACTGGGACCATGAGGACTCAGAGCTGTTTGCGCAGAGGTCGGGGACAGATTTGGGGTCCTGGCACGTGCTGCACTTGTGTCCAGCTGCCCCACAGCTCTGCTGGCCCATTGGGCGAGTTCCAGGGGAGAGCGGGGTCCCAAGCAAGGCTGGCTGCCCTATCCTAGTCCTGCAAGTCAGCTGGAGATGCTGATTTGGAAGCTTTTGGGGCTCTGCTCGATTTCCCCTCTGCAGAGCAACAGCTGGGATGGGAGGAATTGTTTCTCACCCTCATGGGTGTCTCGGAGAAGTACTGCCTCCTGAAGGTGCCACCTCCCTGCTGGGGAAGGCTTCCATCTGACCCAACTGTCCCGCTTCCTTTCCCTAGTGATGGCCCAAGAGGCTGTGCAGGAGGTGGCGTTTCCAGAAGAACACAGCAACTCCCTGCCAGTCCCGGGTGGAGCGACAGAGGCCATGCCAGGTAACTGCTGTCCCGTGGCCAGCCCGTGTCACCCCTTGGGCTGACTGTGTGTCTGCAGGCTCTTCTCCTGGGCCCGCTCCTGCACCTCCCGTCAGCAGCCAAAGCTGAAAGGGTTCTGGGTTCCAGACATCGTTGCCACCTTCTGCAGGTGGTGGGGAAGGGGACACCTGCAGGAACGCAGCTCCCGCTGTGGCTGCGACCCAGAGCTGGCCGCGAGTCCCCTGAGGCCCAAGGCAGAGGAGCAGCACACAGCGGGGTCCCCCCCGTCAGCTGAGGGCCCGAGCCCTTCCCTGAGTGCCCCTGGGCAGGGGCTTGGAGGGAACAGCCCCGTCCTCCTGCATCCTCTGGGCCTGAGCCCTGCTGAGGCTTGACCTGTCCTCTCTCCTTTTTGGCAGTGCTGTCAGAGCCCAGAAAAGCCAAAGTATACGACTTTTCTCGGTCAAACTCAGGTACTGAGCAGAGCTGCTGGGGTCCCTAAGTGGGAGACACGTCCCAAAAACCCGGGAGCAAATGCTGCAGAAAAGGCTCGAACGAGTGTTTGGATTGTTGTTAGCCAAGAGGTCACCAGGTCCCTCGGCTGATTTGGCAATCTCCACGGGCCTCTGGCTCCCACCTGGTCACCTGAGCCCCTTCCAGTCCCTGCAGGTCCCTAAGGCAGAAATGGATCCCAACGTGCAATGGAAACCTTTCTCATCTCTGCTTGCTTCTAGATGAAAGTGGTGGCAATGGTCATCCTGCTTATCCACTGGATCTTGGCATGCATCCCTTAGGGCTTCCTGCAGGTACGTTCTCAGTGTCCCTTTCCTTGAAAGCAGCAACAGGGACAATGTGGCAAGAGCTTGTTCATGTGCCATTTCCTATCAGACCCTCTCAGGGTCAAGGGCTTCCCGAATTCTTGCCCTATTCCTGTCCGTGAGCCCCAGAGCAGTCCCACAGCTGAGCCAGTGGGAGGAAGGAGCATTTCCCTTGTAATCCTTTTTCCACGGGAAATGGCTTTGCTCCTTCCGTGCCCGATGCGCAGACGTGGAGGAGAGCAGAGAGGGAACGGGTTGGGCCCAGTGATGTGCCCTGGGGCCAACGGAGGTCCCAATAAATGGTGGAGGCTTCTCCTGGGTGTTTATTTGAGAGACGTGCCCAAAGGGGAGGCTCTTCCATCTCCCTGGCTGGATCCTGCCCTAGATCCCGGCTGAGGTCGCAGGGGGAATTGTCTGTCCCTGCTGACCTCACCGGCTTTGCACTGCTTTTCTGTAATTGATTGATACGAGAGTGAATACTTTCTGTGTAGGTCTTCCAAGGGAGAAGAACCCAACTGAAGAAGAGAAAAAGACCCCGGAGCCACCTGAAGTCCTCATGGACATTCTCAAGGAGATGCATGC
>NW_015091498.1:38706-50515 GCF_001431845.1 Calidris pugnax | reverse complement strand
GATTTCAGACTACACCAGATACAGCCTGGAGACTGGATACTAGTGAAGTCCTGGCGAGAGAATAATCTGACTCCAGTGTGGGAAGGACCTTTTCTGGTACTCCTGACAACAGAAGCAGCCGTAAGGACTAAAGAAAAAGGGTGGACGCATGCTACTCGGGTAAAAGGACCAGTAACTCCACCTTCTGGAGAGTGGACGGTAACCCAGGGAAACGACCCATTGAAGTTGATTCTTAAGAGGCAAAATTTGTAAATTTGAGAGTAATGAAATAACAGTGTAATACCTGGGGGCGGTATAAGCAAAGGTTCTGCAGTAAAAACCAAAGCCAAGGGCAAGACTGGGTCGGCCTCTTCACTCCCCTTCTGTGAAAGATCTCCGCTGCTGGCTGCAACCCAGTAGGCGTTGAGAGATGGGAGGGAGGGCTGTGCCAGACCTTGGCAGGTTTCATGTTATAATAATGATGAACCTTGTGACCATCCCTCTGTGTTACAGTCAAATAGAAGATAACCAATTTGTGGCATTAGGGAACGAAATAGCAAAAAGCTTTAATTTGAGTAATTGTTGGGTATGTGGAAGCCCGAAGGGATCCAAAGAATGGCCATGGGTAGCCCGGCCTGTCCAGCCTAAATGGCTGGTGAGTAGCTTAAGTACAGTACACCATGGAACGAAGCTCTGGGCTGAAGAGGGAGTTGCATGGAAAAATATTGTACTCAGGGAAGGGGAACTATTGCCTGAACAGAACCAGACTGGGAGGGAAATATTTAGGGAAAAGTGAATGTGAGTGGACATTGTCACCAGGAATGGATTGTTACGACTCACATTGTACTCCTTATAATTGTCAAAGGTACCAGGGAAGATGGAACCAAACACATGTTAAGCTCAGAGATGGCACTTGGGTAAGGTGTTCCTTCCATGAACCTTGGCATGCTGGTTGCAGGGCAGCCGTGAGAGAGGTTGGTAAAAGAGGGGGGTTTAAAGATTCTCTGTTCCTGGCTTGCCAACGGGACAATACTACTAGCAAAAACCATGTAATAAGAGTCTATCAGTGGGCTTGGCAAAATTCAAATGGGACTAGGACATATTTCAAGAAATTTTGGTCAGCTACAAATCGAACAACGAAAGAGAGAGGATGTAACTGCAAATGGCATCCGGATGCAGAGGCCTTTGAATGTGACTACTGCGATTCCTATGGGGATCTAATTATATCAGGAGGACCGTGGGGCTCTGAAGATCCGCTATTTTGTGAGACCACACATGATGATGAAACATGGGATGGTCCATTTGCTAACGGGGCTTGGGCTTTAGAAGGCCATTACTGGATATGTGGGCAACACGCTTATCGAAGGTTACCTCCAAATTGGTCAGGAATATGTTATGTTGGATACATAATGCCTTTCTTTTTCTTGCTGTCTGATGCACAGGCTGCTGGGCTGGGAGTCCAATTATATGATGAACTGAGGAGAAAGAAACGGTCAGCTATTGAGATAGGAGGGGCTCAAAAATGGGGACAGGATGAATGGCCCCCTCAACGCATTATAGAAACCTATGGACCCGCAACATGGGCACAAGATGGTAGCTGGGGATATCGAACGCCTATCTATATGCTCAATAGAATAATTAGGTTGCAAGCGGTACTTGAAGTAATTACTAATCAGACAGCCTCAGCATTAGAATTAATAGCAACCCAACAAACACAGATGCGGACTGCAATGTACCAGAATAGATTGGCAATAGACTACTTATTAGCAGAAGAAGGGGGGCTATGTGGCAAGTTTAACACGTCGGAGTGTTGTCTTCAAATTGATGACAACGGACAAGCTGTAAAAGATATAGCACCAAACATCAGAAAACTAGCACATGTCCCAGTGCAAAAATGGAAGTCTATGATAGACGCCGACTGGTGGAATGATTTTTTGGGGTCTCTTGGTGGAAGAAGGTGGGCTTCATTTTGTTATGTGCTACTGCTGGACTGTTATTCATACCTTGCTTTATTCCTTGCGCAGTGAGGTTAATCTCTAATGTGGTAGAAGGAATGCAAGTGACCAGTCTACCAAATGCAAGAACTTCGAGTCAAGGTGATACAACACAGAGAATTATGGTCCTAAGGAAAAGAGATCACCAGAAAGAAGAACAGAATGAGAGATTACAGTTATTATTGAATAAATGGGAAAAAGATAATGAGCTTCAGCAAAAATATAATGAATGGAAAGGGGGTGAATTGTGAGAAAGAATGTGAGCTCCAACTTCTCAGCCAATGAGAAGGGAGACAGTGGCTCAGGCGGCCGGGATAAGAAGTATAAAGATACCTAAGAAACCAACAGGGGGTGTGCCTCTACTTTGAGATGCACCCGATTCAGCGCTGTTTCGTATAATAAATTTCTATACCTTTGCTTCGGCGACTTTGTCCTCTTTAAATTCTAGGTGTGAGCTGGAGTTTCTCACACCTATAAGTGGGGGGGCGGGCCATGGGGGGGTACCCACTGGTGGGGACACCCATGAAGGGGGGGAGGGCACCCCCCCCTGTCCCCCACCAGATTCCCCCCGCCATGTACCTCTCGACCCCCCCGAGTCCTCAACCCTCCCCATGTCCCCCCAACACCCATACGGTACATATGATGTTCTATCTATCGGTCTCTGCTGCCATCTAGTGTCCAGTGTTAGTAATCACAAGCACGGTCGTGGTCTTTTATATCATTAAGTTGTCGTATCCTTTCTTTATCAGCTGAGCCCGCCGTGTGAGCTGGCCTACTTGGCAGCCTTCACTGTCAGCCTGGCAGATTTAGTTGCCAAACCTTGTTCTCTTGGCCTTATTGGGACATTTCTATCTTCTGGTTCCCTCTGAGGAAGAACATGTTCCAGGCTGTCTCATCTCCTCGATAATGCTCTGGGAACAAGGATATTTCAACAGACAAGGACATCTGTGAAGATTATTTAAATACAATTTATTGTACTTTTGCCATCACTAAGGCTTCTTTGTTAGTTCTGTCACACTAATAATGATATATAAGTTAACGGAAGCAAAGCTTGCCTCTTTTCCCACAATCGCCCCCTTTTTATTTATTACATTTTTGCTGCAGCTTAAAGTATCCTTCCACTGTATCAGTAATAACTGCAGCTTCTCACTTTGTTCTTCTTCCCTGTAGTCTCTTTTCCTTAGAACATACCCTTCTGTGTAATAGTACCGTGAGTCGAGTCCCTCGCTTTTGTTAGGCTGGCCAATTGCATTCCTTCTTCTTCAGTGGTGATTAACCTCTCTGCACATGACATAAATCAAAGGATGAACAGCAGCTCAGCAGTAGCACATAACAAAAAAACCCAACAGTTTTTCCTCAAAGATGCTCAAAAGGGACACTCCCCCTGCTAGCATCTAACTTAGACTTCCATTTTTGCACCGGCTCATGTGCCACTTTTCTGATATTTGTTCCTAGCTCTCACAGCTTTTTTGTTACTTGTGTTTTCCCTCTGGCAAGCCAAGAACAAAGAATACTTATACTCTCCCTTTTTGCCACTCTTCCTACCTGCTGCCCTGCAGCCCCCATGCCCGGGATTGTAGAAGGAACGCCTTACCCAAGGACCATCTCTAAATTTCACGTGCGTTTGAGTCCACCTTCCTCAGTACCTTTGACAATTATAAGGGGTACATAGTGAACTGCAGCAATACGTTCCTTGTGACAATATCCATTCACTCTCCGTTTAGCCTAGATAGTTCCCCCGGTCTGGTTCTAGTCAGAAAAGAGTTCCCCTTTCCATGACAGTCCTTCTTCAGAACAAAACTTAGTTCCATTGCGTACTGTACTCAAGCCTCTCACTGACAGTTTGGGCTGAACAGGCTGTGCTTCACGTGTCCAGTCTTCAGATCCCCTCGGACTCCCACTTATCCAAAAATTACTCAAATTGGAGCGTTTTGCTATTTCGTTTAAGTCATAAATTGATTTTCTGCTACTTGACTGCTGTAGCATAGTGGGTTCATTAGTGTGATAAAGTCAAACCTGCCAAGGTCTGGTACGGCCCTCCTTCCTATCTCTCAAGGCCTACTCTAGTGGAATCAGCAAAAGAGATCATTCAGAGACTAGAACTGAAGGCACCAATACTGTCTTGACAGTGGCTTTAATTTAGTTGTTGATATTCCTCTCTGTTGTCACTGCATTTCACCACCCTCAAATTTAAAAATTCTCTTTCTTAAGAATCTCTTTCAAAGTTCTCACAGCTGCTTCTGTTGCCCGGAGTACCAGTCCCACACTGGAGTCAAAATAGTCTCTCACCTGGAGTACCAGGAAAGGTCATTCCCACACTGGAGTCAAAGTGGTCTCTCACCAGGGCTTCCCTAAAAGCCACTCTCAAGGCTGAATCTGGCGTAGTCTGCAGTCCAACGGAGCTGTCTGAGGCCGCACTCCACGCCGGCTCGAATCTTTGAGAGTTTGGGCTACACCCCACATGCAATTTTATAAGGAAAAGATCATTACTTTCCGGAATTGGTACTCCTCCTTCCTTGCCCAAGTAGTGGGAAAGGTAGTGTTTCAGATTAAGATATTCTTAACTCTTTTCTCGGAGCAGTCCTAATCCTCATCAAAGCCAGGGGCAGGCATTTGGACCAGCGTAGCTCTCTATGATCAACTTTGGCATAAGAGTTTTGAGAGATTAGTTTTTCACACACTAATCCATTTCCCCCAGATGATGGTAGCCACCTTTTCTTCTCAAAGGCAAGAACTACTCCAAAACACACAAAGTGTCTGTTTATATTGTTCCATTTTCCCCTTCTAATACCTTGCTTTAAGACATAGAGTTAAGACATAGAATTCACACATCTGAGGAGTTAGGACGTCTTCCTTTCTCCACAACACTCTTTTGCTCACCATCTTCAATTGCAGAGCCGCTGTGAAGCTTTCCATTTATACACAGATAATCTAGCTACAAAGAGTCTTTTTCCCTCAGGCAATGGTTTCCTCCCTTAAATCAGCCTGAACTTGGTTTGGTAATTCTGTGAGATCAAGACAATCACATTCTGGTACTCTCTTCTCAATTGGCCCATACCAATATTAAGAAGGGCTGAGAAATTTGTCAGTGGTTAAGAACAAGTCATCTTTATCCATGAAGATGTAACATGTTGGCTGAAATTGTCATTCCATAAGCTGCGGTATCCGAGAAGGCCCAGAAACTTTCTTCTCTCTTTTTGCTTTTTGGAATTGGGTTGCCACATTACCAGAAATGCGTTCTGGGTCTCTTTTCCTTTTCCCTTCACTGATTAGGTTCCAGAGATATTTCACCTCTCTTTCAACAGATTGCTACTTACTTTCTGAGTCTCGGAGCCCTTTTTCACCCAAGAAATTTAGTAATTCCATAGTGGAAGGATCAAACATCCACCTCCTCTTCGCTAGATATTAGTAAATCGGCGTCATACAAACCAGATTTATCCGTGGAGAAAAGGAAATTTCCTCAAGAATTTCTTCGAATACTTACCAAAAAAGATTGGGCATTCAGTAAATCCCTGTGGCAAAGCAGTCCACGGGAAATGCTGCTTCCCCTTTTTACTTGGTCCTCCCACTAAAAGGCAGACATGGCCCTACTTTCTGCTGCTAGGGTCAAAAAGTCAAACAAATTGTATCTAACTGATCCTCACAGATGTCCTTGGCCCCAGAGCATTATCTAGGTGACAAGAAACAGCCTGGAACGTGTCCTTCAACAGTGGGAACCAGAAGATAGAAATGTCTCAATGAGACTAAGAGAACAAGGTTTGGAAAGTACATCTGCCAGGCTGACAGTGAAGGCTGCCAAGTAGCCCAGCTCAGACGGCGGGGCGCAGCTGGTAAAGAGGCGGCTACGACCACTCGGTGAAGCAAATGACCAGCAGAGTGCTTGTAATTACTAACACTGGACACTAGATGGCAGCAGAGACCGTGAAATAACTGGCAGTAGGCTCAAAGCATTTTGAAGCTCTTGCTTTCCCAGGCTGGGTGTGCACAGGCACCTACACATGACACATGCACCGACACATGACACATGCACCTACGCATGACACCGTGTGCTGTCAGGGGTCACCCTCTGCCTCACAGAGCAGCGTGCAAGGTCTTGCGTCACCATTTGGCTCTCAGGTCAGCGTGAAGGGACAAAAGTCCACATGGAAGTTCACAGGTCACCATAAGGGGGAACCGGTTCTAACTGGTTCAATCCGTTATGAACCAGTATGGACCGGTTCGAACCGGTTGAAAACAGTATAGACCGGTTCGAACCGGCTCCGATTGGTTGACACCAGTTCAATCTGGTTCAAAACAGTTGAAACAGGTTGTAACTTGTTCAATCCAGTTCATACCGATTCTAACCGGTTGAAATGGGTACGAATTGGTTCAGACTGGTAAGATCCAGCTCAGACCAGTACGAACTGGTTCCAACTGGTACGAACCAGTTCAAACCAGTTAAAAACGGTACAAACCAGTTCGGGCCGGTATGAATCGGTTCGAGCTGGTTCAATCCGGTTCAAACCGGCTCGAAACGGTTTTAACCGGTTAAAACCGGTACGGACCGGTATGAACCGGCTGAAACCGGTTGGAACCGGTTGGAACTGGTTCAATCCCATCCCATTCAAACGGGCTTGAACCAGTTCTAAACCATTGAAACCAGTATGAACCGGTTCTAACCGGTTGAAACCAGTATGAACCAGTTCAGACCGGTACCAGCCAGCTCAAACCAGTACCAACTGGCTCAAACTGGCTTAAACCGGTTGGAACTGGTTCAATCCAGTGCAAACAGGTTGAATGCGGTACAGACAGTTCGAACCGGTTGAAACCGGTACGGACCAGTTCAAAGCAGTTAAAACTGTTACAAACAAGTTCAGACCAGTATGAACCAGTTCAAACTGGCTCAAACCGGTTGGAACCAGTTCAATCTGGTTCAAAACGATTAGAACTGGCTCGAACCGGTTCAAACCGGTTGAAACCGGTACAAACTGGTTCGAACCGGTTGAAACTGGCTCAAACTGGTACCAACCGGTTCAAACCGGCTCTTGGAACCGGTTGGAACTGGTTCAATCCCATCCCATTCAAACCAGCTTGAACCAGTTCTAAACCATTGAAACCAGTATGAACCGGTTCTAACCGGTTGAAACCGGTATGAACCAGTTCAGACCGGTACCAGCCAGCTCGAACCAGTACCAACTGGCTCAAACTGGCTCAAACCGGTTGGAACCGGTTCAATCCAGTACAAACAGGTTGAATGCGGTACAGACAGTTCGAACCGGTTGAAACCGGTATAGACCAGTTCAAAGCAGTTAAAACTGTTACAAACAAGTTCAGACCAGTATGAACCAGTTCAAACTGGCTCAAACCGGTTGGAACCAGTTCAATCCGGTTCAAAACGATTCGAACTGGCTCGAACCGGTTTGAACCGGTTGAAACCGGTACAAACCGGTTCGAACCGGTTGAAACTGGCTCAAACTGGTACCAACCAGTTCAAACCGGCTCAAAACAGTTGGAACTGGTACTAACTGGTTTAATCCAGTCCCAACCGGTTCGAACCGGTTGAAACTGGCTCAAACTGGTACCAACCAGTTCAAACCGGCTCAAAACAGTTGGAACTGGTACTAACTGGTTTAATCCAGTCCCAACCGGTTCGAACCGGCTGAAACCGGTACAAACTGGTATGAACCGGTTCAAACCAGTTGGAACTGGTTCACTCCAGTACGAACCGGTATGGACCAGTTTGAACCGGTTCAAGCCAATACGGACTGGTTCAATCCGATTCAAACCGGCTCTAACTGGTTGAAACCAGTACGAACCGGTTCGGACTGGTACCAACTGGCTCAAACCAGTACCAACCGGTTCTAACTGGTTCAAGCCAGTACGAACCGGTACGGACTGGTTCGAACCGGTTGAAAACGGTACGGACTGGTTCGAACCGGCTCAAATTGGTTGGAACCGGTTCGATCTGGTTCAAAACGGTTCTAACCGGTTGAAACGGTACAGACAGTTCGAACCGGTTGAAACCGGTACGGACCAGTTCAAAGCAGTTAAAACTGTTACAAACAAGTTCAGACCAGTATGAACCAGTTCAAACTGGCTCAAACCGGTTGGAACCAGTTCAATCTGGTTCAAAACGATTAGAACTGGCTCGAACCGGTTCAAACCGGTTGAAACCGGTACAAACTGGTTCGAACCGGTTGAAACTGGCTCAAACTGGTACCAACCGGTTCAAACCGGCTCAAAACAGTTGGAACTGGTACTAACTGGTTCAATCCAGTCCCAACTGGTTCGAACCGGTTGAAACCGGTACAAACTGGTATGAACCGGCTCAAACCAGTTGGAACCGGTTCACTCCAGTACGAACCGGTATGGACTGGTTTGAACTGGTTCAAGCCAATACGGACCAGTTCAATCCGATTCAAACCGGCTCTAACTGGTTGAAACCAGTACGAACCGGTTCGGACTGGTACCAACTGGCTCAAACCAGTACCAACCGGTTCTAACTGGTTCAAGCCAGTACGAACCGGTACGGACTGGTTCGAACCGGTTGAAAACGGTACGGACTGGTTCGAACCAGCTCAAATTGGTTGGAACCAGTTCGATCTGGCTCAAAACGGTTCTAACCGGTTGAAACCAGTGTGAATTGGTTCAGACCGGTAAGAACCAGCTCAGACTGGTATGAAGGGGTTCCAACTGCTATGAACCAGGTCAAACCAGATAAAAACAGTACAAAGAAGTTCGGACCGATATGAATCGGTTTAAACCGGCTCAAACCGGTTGGAACCGGTTCAATCCGGTTCAAACCAGTTCCAACTGGTTCTAACCAGTTGAAACCGGTACAAACCAGTTCAAACTGGTACCAACTGGCTCGAACTGGCTCACACCGGTTGAACCGGTACTAACTGGTTCAAACCGGTTCTGACAAACTGGTTGAAAACAGTACGAACTGGCTCAAACCGGTTGGAACCGGTACAATCCCATTCAAATTGGTTCAAACCGATTCGAACCAGTTCTAACCCATTGAAATCAGTATGAACCGGTTCTAACCTTTTGAAACCGGCTCAAACCGGCTCAAACTGGTTGGAACCGGTTCAATCCAGTATACGAACATGTTGAATGCGGTACAGATGGTTCGAACCGGTTGAAACTGATATGTACTGGTTCAAATCAGCTCAAACCAGTTGAAACCAGTACGAACCAGTTCAGACTGGTATCAACCGGCTACAACCGGTACCAATAGGTTAAACCATCTCAGACTGGTTGGAACCGGTTCAAACCGGTACGGACCGGTTCGAACTGGTTGAAACCGGTTTGAACCGGATGAAACCGGTACGAACCGGTTCAGATCGTTACAAACCGGTTGGAACCGGTTCAAACCGGTTCTAACTGGTTGAGACTGGTATGAACTGGTTCAGACTGGTACCAACTGGCTCAAACCGGTATGAACCGGCTCAAACCGGTTGGAACCGGTTCAATCCTGTTTGAACTGGTTCAAACTGGCTCGAACCGGTTCTAACCCATTGAAACCAGTATGAACCAGTTCTAACCGGTTGAAACTGGCTCGAACCAGTACCAACCGGCTTGAACCGGCTCAAACTGGTTTGAACCGGTTTAATCCAGTACGAACAGGTTGAATGCGGTACAGACGGTTCGAACCGGTTGAAAGTGGTACGGACCGGTTTGAACCGGTTCAAACCAATACGGACCAGTTCAGACCGGTTGGAACCGGTTCAATCCGGTTCAAACTGGCTCAGACCTGTACGAACTGGTTCAGACTGGTACGAAGCAGTTCGAACTGGCTCAAACCGGATGGAACCGGTTCAAACCATTTGAAACTGGTACGAATCAGTCCAGACCGCATGGACCTGTTCAATCCGGTACAAACTGGCTCAGACCAATTCAATCCGGTTCCAACTGGTACGAACCAGTTCAAAGCAGTTAAACCATTACAAACAAGTTCAGACTGGTAC
Organism: Calidris pugnax; assembly: GCF_001431845.1. Taxonomy (NCBI): domain Eukaryota; kingdom Metazoa; phylum Chordata; class Aves; order Charadriiformes; family Scolopacidae; genus Calidris; species Calidris pugnax. The sequence continues at coordinate 40,593 of NW_015091498.1, read as the reverse complement.
GAACCAGTTCAAACCGGTTCGAACCAGTTGGAACCGGTTCAATCCAATTAGAACCGGCTCAAACTAGTACCAACCGGTTGAAACCAGTACGAACTGGTTCGAACCGGTTGAAACCGGCTCAAACTAGTACCAACCGGATCAAACCGGTTGGAACCGGTTCAATGCGGTACGAGACAGTTGAAACTGGTACGGACCGGTTCGAACTGGTAGTTATGGACTGGCTCGAACCAGTTCAGACCGGTACCAACTGGTTCTAACCGGTATGAACTGGTTCAGACCAGTACCAACCAGCTACAATCGGTACCAATAGGTTAAACCAGCTCAAACCGGATGGAACTGGTTCTAACTGGTTTGATCCAGTACAAACCGATACGGTTTAGACCGGTACGAACCGGTTCAGATTGTTACGAACTGGTTTGAACCGGTTCAATCCGGTTCTAACCAGTTGAAACCATTACGAACCGGTTCAGTCCGGTACCAACTGGCTCAAACCGGTACCAACCGGTTCAAACCAGTTGTAATCGATTCAAACTGCTTAAATCCGGCTCGAACCGGTTCTAACTGGTTGAAACCGGTACAAACTGGTTCTAACTGGATGAAACCGGCTCAAACTGGTACCAACCGGCTCAAACCAACTCAAAACGGTTGGAACTGGTACTAACTGGTTCAATCCAGTATGGGTCGGTTTGAACCGTTTGAAACTGGTTCAATCCCGTTCAAACCGGTTCTACGCCATTGAAACCAGTATGAACCGGTTGAAATCGGCTCAAACCGGTACCAACTGGCTCAATCCGGCTCAAACTGGTTGGAACCAGTTCAATCCAGTACGAACCAGTATGGACCAGTTCAAGCCAATACGGACCGGTTCAGACCGGTTCAAACCGTTTAGAACCGGATGAAACCGGTACGAAGCGGTTCAGACCTTTACAAACCGGTTGGAACCGGTTCAATCCAATTTAAACCACCTCTAACTGGTTGAAACCAGTACGAACCGGTTCAGACTGGTACCAACCGGTTCAAACCGGTACCAACTGGATCAAACTGGTACCAACCGGCTCACACCGGTTGGAACCGGTACTAACTGGTTCAATCTGGTACGGACCGGTTCGAACTGGTTGAAACCGGTATGGACCAGTATGAACTGGCTCAAACCGGTTGGAACTGGTTCAATCCGGCTTGAACTGGTTCAGACCGGTACAAACTGGTTGAAACCGGTACAAACTGGCTCAAACCGGTTGGAACCGGTACAATCCCATTCAAATTGGTTCAAACCGGCTCGAACCGGTTCTAACCCATTGAAACCAGTATGAACCGGTTCTAACCAGTTGAAACCGGCTCAAACCGGAACAATTGGCTCAAACTGGTTGGAACCGGTTCAATCCAGTATACAAACAGGCTGAATGCGGTACAGATGGTTCGAACCAGTTGAAACCGGTACGGACCAGTTCACAGAATCACAGAATCTTAGTGGTTGGAAGGGATCTCCGAGATCATCGAGTCTAACCACAAAAACAAAACAAAACAAAACAAAAAACCAAAACCACACAACCACCACAAAAACAACAAACACAAAACCACCACCCACCAACTAAACCCCACACCCACAACCCCACATACTAAACCCCACCGCAAACCTATAAACTTGGGCACTAGAGCATGCCCTGAAGAGCCACGTCTACACATTTCTTAAATCCCTCCAGGGATGGTGACTCCACCACCTCCCTGGGCAGGCTGTTCCAGGGCCTGACCACCCTCTCAGGAAAGTCATTCTTCCTAATTTCTAATCTAAATCTCCCCTGCCCCAACTTCAGACCATTCTCTCTGCTCCTGTCATTATTACTTTGGGAGAAGAGGCCAACACCCACCTCTCTACACCCTCCTTTCAGG
>NW_015091498.1:0-32284 GCF_001431845.1 Calidris pugnax | reverse complement strand
GGTTCGAACCGGTTGAAACTGGCTCAAACTGGTACCAACCAGTTCAAACCGGCTCAAAACAGTTGGAACTGGTACTAACTGGTTTAATCCAGTCCCAACCGGTTCGAACCGGCTGAAACCGGTACAAACTGGTATGAACCGGTTCAAACCAGTTGGAACTGGTTCACTCCAGTACGAACCGGTATGGACCAGTTTGAACCGGTTCAAGCCAATACGGACTGGTTCAATCCGATTCAAACCGGCTCTAACTGGTTGAAACCAGTACGAACCGGTTCGGACTGGTACCAACTGGCTCAAACCAGTACCAACCGGTTCTAACTGGTTCAAGCCAGTACGAACCGGTACGGACTGGTTCGAACCGGTTGAAAACGGTACGGACTGGTTCGAACCGGCTCAAATTGGTTGGAACCGGTTCGATCTGGTTCAAAACGGTTCTAACCGGTTGAAACCAGTGTGAATTGGTTCAGACCGGTAAGAACCAGCTCAGACTGGTATGAAGGGGTTCCAACTGCTATGAACCAGGTCAAACCAGATAAAAACAGTACAAAGAAGTTCGGACCGATATGAATCGGTTTAAACCGGCTCAAACCGGTTGGAACCGGTTCAATCCGGTTCAAACCAGTTCCAACTGGTTCTAACCAGTTGAAACCGGTACAAACCAGTTCAAACTGGTACCAACTGGCTCGAACTGGCTCACACCGGTTGAACCGGTACTAACTGGTTCAAACCGGTTCTGACAAACTGGTTGAAAACAGTACGAACTGGCTCAAACCGGTTGGAACCGGTACAATCCCATTCAAATTGGTTCAAACCGATTCGAACCAGTTCTAACCCATTGAAATCAGTATGAACCGGTTCTAACCTTTTGAAACCGGCTCAAACCGGCTCAAACTGGTTGGAACCGGTTCAATCCAGTATACGAACATGTTGAATGCGGTACAGATGGTTCGAACCGGTTGAAACTGATATGTACTGGTTCAAATCAGCTCAAACCAGTTGAAACCAGTACGAACCAGTTCAGACTGGTATCAACCGGCTACAACCGGTACCAATAGGTTAAACCATCTCAGACTGGTTGGAACCGGTTCAAACCGGTACGGACCGGTTCGAACTGGTTGAAACCGGTTTGAACCGGATGAAACCGGTACGAACCGGTTCAGATCGTTACAAACCGGTTGGAACCGGTTCAAACCGGTTCTAACTGGTTGAGACTGGTATGAACTGGTTCAGACTGGTACCAACTGGCTCAAACCGGTATGAACCGGCTCAAACCGGTTGGAACCGGTTCAATCCTGTTTGAACTGGTTCAAACTGGCTCGAACCGGTTCTAACCCATTGAAACCAGTATGAACCAGTTCTAACCGGTTGAAACTGGCTCGAACCAGTACCAACCGGCTTGAACCGGCTCAAACTGGTTTGAACCGGTTTAATCCAGTACGAACAGGTTGAATGCGGTACAGACGGTTCGAACCGGTTGAAAGTGGTACGGACCGGTTTGAACCGGTTCAAACCAATACGGACCAGTTCAGACCGGTTGGAACCGGTTCAATCCGGTTCAAACTGGCTCAGACCTGTACGAACTGGTTCAGACTGGTACGAAGCAGTTCGAACTGGCTCAAACCGGATGGAACCGGTTCAAACCATTTGAAACTGGTACGAATCAGTCCAGACCGCATGGACCTGTTCAATCCGGTACAAACTGGCTCAGACCAATTCAATCCGGTTCCAACTGGTACGAACCAGTTCAAAGCAGTTAAACCATTACAAACAAGTTCAGACTGGTACGAACCAGTTCAAACCGGTTCGAACCAGTTGGAACCGGTTCAATCCAATTAGAACCGGCTCAAACTAGTACCAACCGGTTGAAACCAGTACGAACTGGTTCGAACCGGTTGAAACCGGCTCAAACTAGTACCAACCGGATCAAACCGGTTGGAACCGGTTCAATGCGGTACGAGACAGTTGAAACTGGTACGGACCGGTTCGAACTGGTAGTTATGGACTGGCTCGAACCAGTTCAGACCGGTACCAACTGGTTCTAACCGGTATGAACTGGTTCAGACCAGTACCAACCGGCTACAATCGGTACCAATAGGTTAAACCAGCTCAAACCGGATGGAACTGGTTCTAACTGGTTTGATCCAGTACAAACCGATACGGTTTAGACCGGTACGAACCGGTTCAGATTGTTACGAACTGGTTTGAACCGGTTCAATCCGGTTCTAACCAGTTGAAACCATTACGAACCGGTTCAGTCCGGTACCAACTGGCTCAAACCGGTACCAACCGGTTCAAACCAGTTGTAATCGATTCAAACTGCTTAAATCCGGCTCGAACCGGTTCTAACTGGTTGAAACCGGTACAAACTGGTTCTAACTGGATGAAACCGGCTCAAACTGGTACCAACCGGCTCAAACCAACTCAAAACGGTTGGAACTGGTACTAACTGGTTCAATCCAGTATGGGTCGGTTTGAACCGTTTGAAACTGGTTCAATCCCGTTCAAACCGGTTCTACGCCATTGAAACCAGTATGAACCGGTTGAAATCGGCTCAAACCGGTACCAACTGGCTCAATCCGGCTCAAACTGGTTGGAACCAGTTCAATCCAGTACGAACCAGTATGGACCAGTTCAAGCCAATACGGACCGGTTCAGACCGGTTCAAACCGTTTAGAACCGGATGAAACCGGTACGAAGCGGTTCAGACCTTTACAAACCGGTTGGAACCGGTTCAATCCAATTTAAACCACCTCTAACTGGTTGAAACCAGTACGAACCGGTTCAGACTGGTACCAACCGGTTCAAACCGGTACCAACTGGATCAAACTGGTACCAACCGGCTCACACCGGTTGGAACCGGTACTAACTGGTTCAATCTGGTACGGACCGGTTCGAACTGGTTGAAACCGGTATGGACCAGTATGAACTGGCTCAAACCGGTTGGAACTGGTTCAATCCGGCTTGAACTGGTTCAGACCGGTACAAACTGGTTGAAACCGGTACAAACTGGCTCAAACCGGTTGGAACCGGTACAATCCCATTCAAATTGGTTCAAACCGGCTCGAACCGGTTCTAACCCATTGAAACCAGTATGAACCGGTTCTAACCAGTTGAAACCGGCTCAAACCGGAACAATTGGCTCAAACTGGTTGGAACCGGTTCAATCCAGTATACAAACAGGCTGAATGCGGTACAGATGGTTCGAACCAGTTGAAACCGGTACGGACCAGTTCACAGAATCACAGAATCTTAGTGGTTGGAAGGGATCTCCGAGATCATCGAGTCTAACCACAAAAACAAAACAAAACAAAACAAAAAACCAAAACCACACAACCACCACAAAAACAACAAACACAAAACCACCACCCACCAACTAAACCCCACACCCACAACCCCACATACTAAACCCCACCGCAAACCTATAAACTTGGGCACTATTCCTGACACAGGCCAGGATGCCATTGGCCCTCTTGGCCACCTGGGCACACTGCTGGCTCATGTTCAGCTGGCTGTCCACCAACACCCCCAGGTCCTTTTCTGCTGGGCAGCTCCAGCCACTCTGCCCCAGCCTATAGCGTTGCCTGGGGCTGTTGTGACCAAAATGCAGGACCCGGCACTTGGCCTTATTAAACCTCATCCCATTGGCCCTGGCCCAATGATCCAATCTGTCTAGATCCCTCTGTAGAGCCTTCCTACCCTCAAGCAGATCAACACTCCCACCTAGTTTGGTGTCATCTGCAAACTTACTGAGGGTGCACTCAATCCCCTTGTCTAGATCATCAATAAAGATATTGAACAAGACTGGCCCCAAAACTGAGCCCTGAGGGACACCACTGGTGACCGTTCGCCAACCAGATTTTACTCCATTAATCACAACTCGCTGGGCACGGCCATCCAGCCAGTTTTTTATCCAGCAGAGGGTACACTTGTCTATGCCATGATTTGCCAGTTTCGAAATGGTTCAAATCGGTACGGACCAGTTCAGACCGGTATGAACCGGTTGGAACCGGTTCAATCCGGCTCAGACCGGTTCAATCTGGTTCCAACTGGTACGAACCAGTTCAAACCATTACAAACGGGTTCACAGCGGTACGAACCAATTGAAACCGGCTCAAACCAGATGGAACAGGTTCAATCCAGTTCAAACCAATTAGAGCCAGCTCGAACCAGTTCTAACCGGTTGAAACCGGTACGAAATCATTCGAACCGGTTGAAAACGTCTCAAACCAGTACCAACCACATCAAAACGGTTGGAACCCGTTCAATGCCGTACGAACCGGTTGAAACCGGTTCGAACCGGTATGAACCAGCTCAAACCGGTTGGTTGCAGCCAGTGGGATGTCCTTGCTCCCACCCAAATTCCCCAGCACTCACAGCTATATTTAGGGTGTCCCGGCCCAGCCCAACCCCAGCACGAGGCTCAGGCCCTCCCCAAAACCTCAGTGCCAGCCCCATTGGCTGCCAGGGCCACTAGCAGCAGTGGAGCTGCCCAGGCAGAGCCACTCTGACAAGAAGTGTGTGGCTGCATCTCTCACAGCCCATTCCTCCTGTGCTGCACCCACTATTGCACACCTGGGGCTCGCTGTTGACACCATGCAGCCCCCTCATCGCTGCCTCCTTCTTCTTCTCCTCCACCTTATCCTCCTCTCCGGGACATGGGCAGACTTGAAGGGTAAGTGGAAGCCCTGGCCCATCCACATCTTCTATCATGCCCTCGTGGGACCCCATGGCTGAGGGGCTTCTTGCTCCCCGTCTGCCATGGGCACTTGCCTCCTCACCCCTCCTTGTCCCCTTGCTCCACAGCTCCTCCCTGGTGGGGATGCAGTCACCCCAGCTGGGTGCAGGGGGTGGGAGCTACAAATGCAGGGGGCTTACTGGGGCCCATAGGTCCCTGCAACCTCAAGGACCTGTCCCTCAGCTCCTCCACTTTCCCCATCCCTCTCCTCCCACTCCTGTCTCCCCCTGTCAACCCCTGTCTCATGTAGGGTCGTTCACTATCCGGCTGCTCCAGACCTCCACCTTCCAAAACACCTCCTGGGTGGAAACTGAGGGGCTGGGTCTGCTGGAAGACATCGAGCTTGGTTCTATTGATAAGCACACCTGGACCATCCGCTTCTACCAGCCCTGGGTGCGCCCAGCCCTGCCCCGCAGTGACTGGGACACCATTCAGAACATGATCAGGATCTATTTGCAGCAGTTCAGTCACTTGATCAATGAAGGTGCCATGGAGAAGAAAGTGCCCTGTGAGTACCCGCTCTTCTCTGTGGGTCTCTTCTCTTCCCTCTTTAAAAAGGATCTGGAAAGTAGGGAAGGACCCAACACTAGACAGAAGGCACTGATCTTGTCCACAGGAAGGCAGTCTCAGCCCCTCATTCAACTTCTTTCTCCTCTCTGCTCCTCTAGACCCTTTTGTGGCCCAATGCATGGCAGGCTGTGAGCTCTACCCCAACAGGACCTCCCGGGTCTTCGCCTATGTGGCCTACAATGGCCAGGACTTCCTCAGCTTCAACACGGCCAATGCTACTTGGGTCCCCTTCCGAGATACTAACCTGTCAAGGTATGTCCAGGCTGTTCTCCAGAACTATACCGCCTTCAGTGAGATGGTGGAAGTCCTCTTCAATGATACCTGTGTTGATGATATGGAGGTGTTACTGCACTATGGGAAGGCAGCTCTGGAGAGACAAGGTGAGACCACCCTGATCCTGGCATGGCCACCCCAAAGCCTCCCCAACACTGGGGACAAGCAGTGCCCCACCGGGGCTCCTCCTACCCCTTTTGCTCTCACATCCCAGTGTTGCCCGTGGCCACGGTCTTCGCCCGCACGCCCAGACCAGACCAGCTCCTCCTGGTTTGCCATGTCACCGGCTTCTACCCACGGCCCATCAGCGTGTCCTGGCTGCGGGATGGCCAGGAGGTGCCACCGGGCCCGGCCCTCAACACCAGTGCCATCCTGCCCAACGCTGACCTCACCTACCAGCTCCGCAGCGTCCTGGCTGTGGCCCCCCATGATGGGCACAGCTACGCCTGCCGTGTGCGCCACCGCAGCCTGGGCACCCACAGCCTCCTCATCCCATGGGGTAGGTGCCATCCATGGGAACAGGGACGGGGCTCCTGAACTGCCCTGCCCTGCAGAATGGAGCAAATCCAGGAAAGTTCATGGCAGCCTCTGCTTGTGTTTCTCAGGGAACTCAGAGGTGGTGCTGATTGCAGGGCTTGGGGCTGGGCTGCTGGCAGCTGTGGCTGTGGCTGCCATCACAGCGCTTTGGGTGTGGAGACGCAGGTGAGGCCCTTTCTGCCCCATGGAGCAACAGTGGGAGAGGAGGGGAGGAAATTCCCTAGGGGATTGCTGCACTGAGCAGCAAAGCTCCTCCTTCGGCCTTGCTGGCTGCACCCCCATGAAATCTCTTCCGTGGAGTATCCACGAGCCATCCCCCTCTCATTTCAGAAAGCACCAGCAGATGGAGGAATCAGAGTCCAGGAACTCCATCCTGAGCAAAGAAGCTTAGCCCAGAACAGAGTCAACACCCCCTTTTCCTTCCACCACCCTCACAGGGGCAAAAGCTCTACCTTTTTCTGCTTCAACAAAATTCTGGGCACTGATGAGTACGAGATCAACTTGACTCAGAGGCGCGGGGGGAGAAACCTCAAGGGGTCCTGACCAGCTTCAGTTTGCTAAGCGGACAAGGATGCAAGTCTGAGACCTCCTCAGTCATTACACATGATCGCTTCTTACCTTATGGCACTGTCCCATGCCCAGTAGCAATTTCTCTCAATTCCGTTACAATAACACATTTATCCATAGGCAGTAGGCTGTTCCCTTCTATTGTTGCCTTCTAACATTTTTTCCTAAAAGCTGCCTTTATTAACCATATTCCAGAAATATTTGTGCCAAGACCAAAGTTTTACACACACACTAACAGCACATGGCCAGAAACCATTTAACAAAATGCTGAGTAACACTGAAGCTCTGATGTAACGTGTGTGAATTGCAGATGTGTATAAAATGAAATTAAAACATTCATGTTTTCACTAAGAACACATGCCTTTCCTCAGGATTTGGGTGGGCTCAGGGAGGTTTTGACCTGCAAATGGAAGCTGGAGCACCACTGAATTATTGGTGCTAATTGCAGGAAACACCAAAGAAAAAAAAAAGGTAAAAGAGTATTTGTGCATACACAAAAATGTTCTTACATATTTAATGGAAATAAGCAACTGTGCTTATTAAATGGGGGTAATTACTTTACATGGGGGTAAAGTACCCCCAAGCCTTCCAGTTAAGGAGAAAAAGGAATCCAATCTCCATCGGAGACAGCGGAGTTCAGATAGGTAGAGGAAGGAATTTAGTTCATGCTCCCAATCAACCACACACTTGAATGTGTGGCTTCAAAAGGGTTGGTTTCACAGGACAGCTTCCTGGCAGAGTTTCACAGGAAAGGTCTCTGGCAGCTATGTGAGAGCCAACTGTCTGCTGAGTCAGAAGAAAACCCAGCTGGCTTGTGGCCACATCCACCACAACTCCACTGAGGCTGGTTAGAATCATAGAATGGTTAGAGTTGGAAGGTAGTTTAAAGATCTTTGAGTTCCAACCCCCCCTGCCCTGGGCAGGGACACCTCCCACCAGACCAGGCTGCTCCAAGCCCCCTCCAACCCCTCCAGGGATGGGGCAGCCACAGCTTCTTGGACAACCTGGGCCAGGCTCTCACCACCCTCACAGCAAAGAATTTCTTCCTGAGATCTCACCTAAATCTCCCCTCTTTCAGTTAAAATCCATTACCTCTCCTCCTATTGCTACACTCCCTGATCAAGAGTCCCTCCCCATCTTTCCTGTAGTCCCCTTTAGGTACTGCAAGGCCAGTATAAGCTCCCCCTGGATTCTTCTTCTGCCCAGGCTGAGCACCCCCCCCAACTCTCTCAGCCTGTCTTCCTTCATACAGAGGTGCTCCAGCCCTCTGATCATTTTCATGGCCCTCCTCCGGACCTGTTCCAACAGGTACATGTCCTTCCTGCGCTGAGGACACGGTACTCCAGGTGGGATCTCCCCACAGCAGACTAGAGGGGCAGAATAACCTCCCTCGCCCTGCTGGCCACGCTTCTTTTGATGCAGCCCAGGATGCAGGGGCTTTCTGGGCTGCCAGCGCATGTTGCTGGCTCATGTCAAGCTTCTCATCCACCAACACCCCCAAGTCCTTCTCCTCAGGGCTGCTCTCAATCCATTCTCTGCCAAGCCTGGATTTGTGCCTGGGATTGCCATGACCCAGGTGCAGGACCTTGCACTTGGCCTGGTTGAACTTCATGAGGTTTCCCCCTGGCCAATCCCTGTGAACCACAGTGCTGTGGGCAGGACCAAATTCCTTTGACAGTCATAGCCACCTGCCAGCACTGCAGGGCTCAAGGATCTCACCACAGGAGGAGGGATGCTGTGTCTCTCCCAGACCTTGCTGAGCTAGGACAGACGGAAGAAACTTTCAGCTGCAGGTAGGGCTCACCTCAGGGCTGGCAGCAGTCTCAGCATCAACAGAGCACATGGGGGAATTCATCTCCCAAATAGAGTGAAACACCCTGCGGCACTCATGGCATGTGGCAGGACGAAGTTCACCCACCAAATCTGGAGAGCAGATGCAGCCGGTGAGCAAGCCTGGTAAGAAAAGGTGGTCATGTGCATGATCTCCCAAGAGACCCTACATAACACACACACAAACACCCACGCAGTTTGAGAGGTCTCTTCAGGCATTTCATCCCAGCCCTATGGCTGGCTGCAGGTACCCACACACGCAGTGCAGCACCCAGAGACACTGCAAGCCCTGCCGACCCCACCCCAACTCACCCCAACTCACCCAGGCATGGCTCTGGGCTCAGGGGGTTACGACTCTCATCTGAGGGGAGACTGAAGACTCACAGTGTATGCAAGGACCAATGGTCACATGACGTGTTACTGCAAAGTGCTACAGTCACCTGGGGGGGCAACGGGGAGGGGGGGGGCAGGACGATGTGAGGACCAGCTGGGTCCTGGGAGGACTGTAAGACTCAGTGTCACCTGAGGAAATGGTGTGAACCAACGGTCTGTGTGGACAAGCAGCCCCCTGCCCACTTTGGTCATTTGCTGACAAAAGGAAGTGACAGTCATCTTACAGGGGACTGTGAGGACAAATGGTGACCTTGTAAGACTGCATGGACAAACGTCCCCCTACCCTTTCCCTCTCTGGCCACACCATGGCTGCACTTTGTCATCCCACCAGCTAAACTCTGACACCAGCACTGGTGGCCCTGCTGGGAGGGATACGAACATCGTGGTGGCATGGCTGGATAATCCCTTGGTGATACCGAGATGTCATTCCACCAGCTAAACACTCTCCTCTGACACCAGCCCTGGTGGCCCTGCCGGGAGGGATATAAACATTGTGGTGGCATGGCTGGATATTCCCTGGGTGATACCGAGGTGACCTGCTGGGGAATTGGTGCCATTTCTGGGCCTGCCAGGCCACCGCAGCATCTCCACTTCTTCATGGGACAGCTCTATGGAAGGGAAGGGGTTCAGTGTTTGGAGGTCCCCAGGGCACGCCTCCTCAAACTTCCTCTTGGCTGTGGTTTCAGTTCTGCCTTCAACCCCAACACAGGAACTCCCAGCAAGGGGGAAGAGAAACTGCAGGGTGAGGGGATGCACCAGGGGCCAGCCGGGGAGGAGCAGTGGGTAGAGGACAGCTGGTGGTGGTAAGGCCAGCTCTGGTCACCCCATTGACCCTCCAACCGGCTCCACTGGTGACAGTGGGGACAGTGGGGACAGAGCAAGGAGATGGACTCCACCATTCCTGTTCCCACACCCAGGGGCATTTGGGGAGGGGGACAGGGTTCCCCACCAAAGGTGGTGGGAAGGAAAGGGGAGTGTCAGCTGCAGCCCAGCCCCAGGCCCTCTCCTGGGGCTATTTGCAGGACAGTTGGAGCTCCCCAGCCAACTGTTCCCACAGCCATGGGCCAGGCAGAAACTGCTTGTCATCTCCTTCCTGGGGAGCCTGGGTTAGGCAGGCAGTGCAGGAGGAGCCTGAGCTGGAGATCCCAGGGTGGGAGGGGAGCAGGGCGCAAAGCAGTTCTCCCCATGTGGGGCTGAGAGGACAGCGGCCATCTTTTTTCCAGTCAGGGCTGAAATCCAAAGGTCATCGTCACCACCATTGGAGCTGATCCATCCTACAAGAATTGGGATGGGGAAGAGAGGTACCCTCAGTGGGGAGGAGGAGTCAGGGGGACCCAGCTTGGGTCTTTGAGCACCCATTTTCTCCTACTGTGATTTCTTGGGCCTCCCTTTCCCTGTCCTCTCCTCCTGGCTGGGCTCTCCCCAGTCCCAGCCTGTCCCAGCACTTCAGGCTCAAGACCTTATTTCAGCTTTCCTCCCTCCCACACATCCCCCAGCTCGGGACCGCAGGGCCCCTCCCCAACACGTCTGCACTGGTCTCATTGGTGGAGAGCCACCGCTGTGACTGCTGGGCTGGGGGGAAGCTGGGACCCCAGGGGTGCTTCCTCCTCCTGCAGTCATTGCTGCTGCTGCTTCAGCCTTGCCGCGCGCACCATGCAGTCCCCTCACCTCCTCCTCTTCCTCTTTCTCCCCCTCCTTCTGCCTGGGATGTGGGCAGACCTAGAGGGTAAGTGGGAGCCCTGGCTCACCCCAACCACTCTCACCTCCCTGGGAGAGGACCCCACCAGTTCCTCAGGGAAGGGAGGCATGGCCAGGCCACTGTCCCCTGCATGGGGGGGAAGATCCCCAGCATCAAAGGTCCAGCCTCCACTGTGCTGCTGTGCCCAAAGGTGCCCTGTTGCTGCCCACCCTCTCTGTTCCTACCTCCAGTTCTGAGCTTCATGTCCCACCAGCTCCAGTATGGAGGCTCAGGCACAAAAGCAGACGTGGGACCAGGGGTCCTCAGCAAGGCCTGGGGTGTTGGGGTTCCCCCAAAGGTGCCTTCCTCCTACAGGGAGCCCTTGGGTGCTAGAGGGGGGGGTCTCAGTTCCATGTGGTTTTGTGGGCCCCTTCCAGCAGCCCCCTGTTTTTTGGGGAGCTGCACCTGTGAGAGGGTGTTCTGGGTGCTGCCGTTGCACAGAGCATTTCACCTCAGTCCCGTAAGACCTCATTTTTCTGGGTGGGGAGAAGCAGCAGCAGACACTGGAACATGGGATTGATCTTTGGGCTGGGCTACTCTCCTCCTTCTGTCAGGGTTTGGCTTTCTTGAGCTCCCAATGCCCCCAGAACCTGGATGAAATGCCCTTTGCCCCCGTTCCCCATCCTCCACACCCCCCTTGCCAGGTGCAGGTCCAGGTCCTGGCACGGGTGCTTTTTCTGGGGGAAGCATGACCCCAAACAAGCGCCGAGTTGCCCTCACAAGCCAGATGGCAGGCAGTGAGGGGATGAGCTGCCTGAAATGCTGTACGGGAGAGAAATGCCTCATTGAAAGTAAACTAGAGAAGGACAAAGAGCATCTGGGACAGAGGAAGTTAAGACAGGAAAGCAACCCTAAGCAGGTGAGGAGGTGAGAATCCAGCAAAGACTGGCTGAGGGTTGCCCAGGCAGGGCTGCATGCGGGCTGATGGGGGTCCCTGTGGTGTGGAGTGAAGAGTGTGGAATCATAGAATGGTTTGGGTTAGAAGGGACCTTTAAATCTAGTCCAATTCCCCTGCAATGAACAGGGACATCTTCAGATAGATCAGGTCTCTCAGAGCCTTGTCCAGCCTGACCTTGAATGTTTCCAGGGATGGGGCACCTATCACCTCTCTGGGATACCTGGGCCAGTGCTTCACCACCCTCAGTGTAAAAAAATGCCTTCCTCCCCCCCCCCCCCCACTCCTCTCCACTTTCTTGCAGCCCTTTCCATCCCCATCCTCTCTCCCAGCAGATATGCAAGTTTTCCAGATGCTCCAGACCATCCTCTTCACGAATGTCAGCTCTGCCGAGGTGTCTGGGGTGGTTCTTCTGGGGGATGTGCCCATCTATGCACTGGATCCTGCCAACTGGAGCATCCACTTCCACTGGCCGTGGTCCCGCCAGGCGGCATCTGAAGGTGATGCGGAGAAGATCAAGTCCCACTTAAAAATCTATTTGCGAAGTATGGTCCGATATGTGCATGAAGTCGCCCAGCAGGAGAAACTGGACTGTGAGTAAACGGACAACCCCTGCCAGGGCCCCAGCCACTTTTCCTGTGTTCCAACTGTGCCTTCCTCCCCACCAGGGTGGCATTTATGGGGGCTCACTGGGTGCAACAGCTTCTGAAAGGGTGACGGGAAATGCTGTGGGTGACAGGGCACAAGGCTAGCAGGGGTGGGGAGGGCAGCACACCAAAAAGAACCCTCATGGCTCCTGCCATCTGGCACAGGGGAACCCTTCTTCACACTGCCGAGCTGCCACCAAATTTACCAGGGCATAACACAGATTAGGCAAAGAAAAGTTGGGGGGAAATATTCTGGGGGACAACATTCTGTTTCAGCAACTGGCCCCGTATCCACTCCAGCCTTCCAAAGGGACTGAGGCTGTGCAGGGTGTCCCGGGACTTCTTGAAGTATGGCCCCATTCCCTGCCTCACCCCACTGCCTATCGCACCCTTGCATGTGCCGTCAGCCAAATCCTGCGTCCTGCCACCCATGTCTCACACACTCATGGGACTTCTTCCCTGGCTCTGCCCTTGGCAGACCCATTGGTGGTCCAGATCCATGCAGGCTGCGTGCTGTACCCCAACAGAACAAGCTGGGGCTTCCTGGATATTGGGGAGGGCGGCAGAGACCTCATAGCTTTTGAGGTAGAGAGGCAGCGCTGGGAGCCCCGGCAGCCATCCACACTAGCAGAGCAGGTCAGCAAGTCGATCAACAGAAAGAAGGCCATCACAGCTCTCCTGGAGCATCTCCTCTCCAACTCCTGCCAGAGCCACATCCTCACTCTGTGCAGGTACGGGAGGGCTGATCTGGAGAGACAAGGTGAGACCACCCTGATCCATGGCCACCCCAAAGCCTCCCCAACACTGGGGACAAGCAGTGCCCCACCGGGGCTCCTCCTACCCCTTTTGCTCTCACATCCCAGTGTTGCCCGTGGCCACGGTCTTCGCCCGCACGCCCAGACCAGACCAGCTCCTCCTGGTTTGCCATGTCACCGGCTTCTACCCACGGCCCATCAGCGTGTCCTGGCTGCGGGATGGCCAGGAGGTGCCACCGGGCCCGGCCCTCAACACCAGTGCCATCCTGCCCAACGCTGACCTCACCTACCAGCTCCGCAGCGTCCTGGCTGTGGCCCCCCATGATGGGCACAGCTACGCCTGCCGTGTGCGCCACCGCAGCCTGGGCACCCACAGCCTCCTCATCCCATGGGGTAGGTGCCACCCTAGGTTTGGGGCACAGCGGGCAGGCAGAGGCCCCTGGCCCTGCAAGGGGCAGCTCCTGCCTGGTGCTGCCACACTCACATGACCACCCTCTTCTCTCCCTGTCCCAGAAAACCGCAGTGCAGCTCCAACCGTCAGCATCACCATCGCAGTGCTGCTCCTTGTGGCCACAGCCTCTGCTGGAGGGTTTTGGTGGTGGAAGCGCAGGTGAGGTCCTCCTCCCACTGTCTCCTCTCAGGGTTATGGGGAGATGGATCAGGGCAGGGATTGCAGCAGCAGCAGCTCTGCAGCGATGAACTGCCTGGCCCCAAGTGCAGCTCACAGTGGACCCCCTTGCAGGAAAGGTGATGAGGCCACGTGGGAGACCCAGGATTTCATCATTTGAAGCATTGCTGCCTGCCCAGCAATGAGATCCCTTGCCACCAGCTCTCCATGGCTCATCTCATCTCCCATCCCTGACCTATCAGTACTGACAGGTGTTGCTCTAGAAAGCCACTGCATTAAACAGCTACAAACTTCCCCATCTACAAGTGGCTCCTATGTTTCTCACCCTCATTCCCCCTCAGGAGGTCCCCCCAGAAAAGCTCCGAGCACTCTGCAGAGTCCCCACGTTGCAACCAGGAAGACTCTCCCTTTTCCTGGACACTGGCTGATGTCCCTGGCATGTCAGGAGAAACAATTCCTCCACCAACCTCTCCCACATCTCGGCATCTCTGTGGCCAGTATCTGTCCCTGGCAGAAGTGCAGTGACAACCTGGGGCCAGACCAGTGTGGGGCTGCTAATTGGCATGGGGGATGGAGCAGCCCACAAACCAGGAAAAGATGGAGTGGTTTGAGCTGTTTTGCTGAGGAGAAAGGGGAAGGGAGGAGCCAAGTGACATCTCCAATTCCCTGAGGCATTTTGGAGGCATTTTGAGCAGGTGCAAAGCTGCCCTGGCTCCAGTGCTGATCTCACCCTCTGTCCAGGATGGGTTTGGGTTGGGATCTCCTCCACTCCTGACTCCTGCCCCTGCAAAAGCTGGAGGGGTGGGGGGCAGTCACCCTCTGAATAAGGGAGATCACTCAGCAATTATCATCACAGGCAAAACAGACTCAGCTTCGGGAAATTAATCTAATTCATTGCCAACCAAAATCAGATATGATAATGAGAAATAACAAACCTAAAAACATCTTCCTCCCATCCCTCCCTTCCTCCCAGGCTCAACCTCACTCTTGACTTCTCTGCCTCCTCCTCTCCAGTGGCACAGCGCGATGGGGAATGGGGACTGCTGTCAGTTTATTATGCATTTTCTCTGTTACTCCTTCCTCCTCACCCTGCTCCAGCATGGGGATTCACTCAAAGGAGACAGTCCTTCACGATCTTCTTCAGCATGGGTCCTTCCCATGGGCTGCAGTTCTTCATGAACTGCTCCAGCATGGGTACTTTCCACAGGGTGAAGTCCTTCTGGGAATGGACTGTTGCAGCAATGGTCCTTCATGGGGTCCCAAGTCCTGCCAGAAGCCTGCTCCAGCACAGGCTGTCTATGGGGTCACAGCCTCCTTCAGGCACATCCACCTGCTCCAATATGGTGTCCTCCATGGACTGCAGATAAGTATCTCCTCCACCATGGTCCTTCACCATGAGCTGCACGGGCACCATGCCTAGACCATCTCTTCCTCTTCCTTCTTCACTGACTTCGGTGTCTCCATAGTTGTTTCTGTCACATATTCTCACCTCCCTCTCCCAGCTGCTGTTGCGCAGCAGTTTTTACCCCTTCTTACGTATGTTATCACAGAGGAACTACCAACATTGCTGACTGGCTCAGCCTTGGCCAGCAGTGAGTCTGTCTTGCAACTGTCTGGAACTAGCTCTGTTGGACATTGGGCAGCTTCTGGCAGCTTCTCACAGAAGCCACCCCAGCAAGCCTGCTGCTACCAAAACCTTGCCACATAAACCCAATACTCACTGCCAGGGGTCTACAGAGTAAAGCCCTGGGGGCTACCACGGGAGAAGGTGAAGGTCACTATTGACTAGAGTCAGACTACATCTCCTTGGGTGTCAGGGTGCTGTTGCAGCCAGGAGGGATGACTTTGCACCCACCCAAATTCCCTAGTGTTCACAGTTGCTGGCCAGAGCACTCCAGCCTAGCCCTCCACCAGCCACACCACTTCCCCCTGGGGAACACACCCAACCAGG
The DNA here is from genome assembly GCF_001431845.1 of Calidris pugnax. Lineage (NCBI taxonomy): Eukaryota > Metazoa > Chordata > Aves > Charadriiformes > Scolopacidae > Calidris > Calidris pugnax. The sequence continues at coordinate 16,765 of NW_015091498.1, read as the reverse complement.
CCCTCCTCAAAACCTCAGCAGCAGCTTCATTGGCTGATGTCCCCCTGGGGAACACACCCAACCAGGCCCTCCTCAAAACCTCAGCAGCAGCTTCATTGGCTACTGATGCCACCCTATGATGCTGCCACCGCCAGAGCTGTCCAGGCAGAACAGCCCTGGGGAGAAGTGTGTGCTCACAGCTTCCGTGGCCCCATTCTCATCCTGCTGCACTTGCTCCTGCACACTTGCTGCCGGCACCATGCAGCCCCCTCGCTGCCACCACCTCCTCCTCTTCCTTCTCCTCCTCCTTCCTGGGACATGGGCAGACCCAGAGGGTAAGTCAGAGCCCTGGCTCATCCCCACCTGCTCCCATCACTGCACTGCAGGACCCCACAGAAGTGGCAGGGAGTGGGCACAGAGAGGCCACTGTCCCTATCACCAAGGGGCCATGCCCCACCTCCACCCCACAGCACCCAAAGGTGCCTCTTCCTTGTCGACCCGCTCGGGTTTCCTGTCCCACACCATCCTGCCCAGCTCAGCACTACTGGTGCTGGGGTTCAGGCACCTAAACAGCCATGGGGGAAGGGGGTCCCTAAACCAGGCCTGGGGTGCTCGGGTGCTCCAAAGGGTCCCTGGATCCTCTGCATTCTCCCCCTGGGAAACAACGCTCACAGGTCCCTCCTGCAGCTACAATAAGCCCTGCATCCCTAGCCCGTGTTTCTCATCCCAGGGCAAGACGCTCACTGTGCCCTGGCCCAGGGGGACACACACTGCTCCAAAACAGGCTTCACTCTGCCCTGCTCACCACCAGAGCCTCATTCAGCACTGCAGCATTGAACTCAGCCTTCTGCCTCCTGTTAGGGTCTGGCCTTGAGCACTGCCCAGGAGCCCCTGAACTAGGGTGAAATGCCCTTTCCTCCCAGCCCCCCAGCCCCAGCAATGTGTGCAGGTCTCCAGTGGATCTGGGTCCCGGCATGGGTGCTCCTTGTTGGGGGACGCATCACCCCAAACCAGCTCCAAGGTCCTCCCTGCCATCCCTTCCATGCAGCTAAGTGACAGCTTAGGGAGAGGGACGGATATTGGGGAGGTGGATGGCTAAAAAAAGGAAATTAGAAGAGAAGCAGGGAAAGGCTTAGAGAGCCTGCTGAAGGAAACTGCAAACTGAGTGAAACCAGGGGATTTCCCCCACCCTGCCTATCTGCCCCGTCTTGCCATGCCTGTCCCCAGGGAAACTACAAGCCACCCTTCCTCCCGGGGTTGCCCACCAGCACTGCCACTGCCAGTCCCCTGATCTCCTCCTTCACCCTCATGTGCCTCAACGCCGCTTCCTTTCCCTTCCTCTCCCTGCAGACTCTTATAAACTCCACCTTTTTGAAGCCGCAGTCATCCACAACACCAGCTTTGTGGACATTTTGGCACGGGCCACCCTGCAGGACATCGTCTTTGCTACCCTGGATAAATACACCAGGAACATCCTCTACCTATACCCATGGGTTTACCCAGCCCTCCCTGCAGCAGAGTGGGAGAACCTGCAGAACCTGTTCAAGATCTATGAGCACAACTTCATCCTGTCCCTGTCCCATGATGCCACACAGTCCCAGACACCCCGTGAGTACCAGGTGCACAGCACCTCCTTATCTACAACAGGGACCTGTGAGAACGAGCTCAGAGCCACCACCAACAGCTTTCCCAAACTGGGGCTGGCAGGAGGGCAGGGACTGGGGCTTCATCCTGCACCAGCAAGACCTCCAAACCACCCCATCCTGTGTGGAGGTCACACGGGGCCATCCTGGTCCCCAGCACAAACTTTGACTGCATTTAGCTCCACTTATGCCCTCACACCAGCTCCCCCCTGTGCTCTCTGAACACCCCAAATCCCACCAAAAGAAGTCAAAGGGGCCGGCCTCTCTGCTCCCATCTGTAGGATGGGACATACAGAGCAAGCACCTGGCCCCACACGCTGGTACAGCGCTGGTTAACCAAGGGCAGGGTGTCACAGTCCTCCTACTCTCCCGCACCCCATGTCCCACCACTCCCTCAAAGCAGTGCTTCCTGCTTGGCCATGGGTCCAGACGCTGCTGTGGGCAAGGGCAGCTTGAGGACAATGAGCTACAGGGCTCAGGACAGGTTTCTCACCCACTGTTTCTACCTGGCATAAAGCAGAGCAGTGGAATGGAATGGAATAGAATAGAATAGAATAGAATAGAATAGAATAGAATAGAATCGAATCGAATCGAATCGTTTGGTTCAGTTGGAAGGGACCTACAATGATCATCTAGTCCAACTGCCTGACCAATTGCTGGCTGACCAAAAGTTAATGCAAATTACTAAGGGCATTGTCCAAATGCCACTTAAACACAGACAGGCTTGGGCCATTGACCACCTCTGTAAAGAAAAGTTTCCTAATGTCAAGTCTGAACCTACCCTAACACAGCTTTGAACCATTCCCATGCATCAAGTCCCTGGATCCCAAGAAGAAGAGCTCAACACCTCGCTCTCCTCATCCTCATAAAGCTGTAGAGATCGATGAGGTCACCCCTCAGCCTCCTTTACTCCAAACTGGACAAGCCCAGAGTCCTCAGCCGCTCCTCATAGGACATGTCTTCCAGCCCCTTCACCAGTTTTGTTGCCCTCCTCCGGACACATTCAAGGACCTTCACATTCTTCTTAAATGGTGGGGCCCAGAATTGCACACAGTGATCAAGATGAGGCCCCACCAACACTAAATACAGCAGGATAATCCCCTCTCTTGACCCACCATTATACTGTGTTAGATGAGCCCTAGGATGTGGTTTGCCCTCTTTCCTCCCAGGGCATGCTGCTGACTCAAACCAAGCCTGCTGTCAGCCAGTACCCCTGGATACCTTTCTGCACTGTTGATCTCCAGCTACGCCCCTCCCAGTCTATATCTGTGTCATGTGTTACTCTCTCCCAGGTGCAGAATCTGGCATTTGTTCTTGTTAAATTTCATGCCACTGATGATTGCCCAGTGCTTCAATCTATCTAGATCCCTCTACAAGGTCTCTTGTCCTTCAAGAGGGTCAACAGCACCTCCCAGTTCTGTATCATCAGCAAACTCACTAATGGTGCATTCAACTCCTGCACCCAGATCACCAATCAAAATATTGAGCAACACCGGCCCTAGGATTGAGCCCTGAGGAGCACTGCTGCTGACTGTTTGCCAGCCAGAGGTAGCCCCATTCACTACAACCCTTTGAGCTCTGCCTTCAGCCAGTTCTTCACCCAGCGCACCATGAGCTTGCTCACCCCACAGTTGGACGACTTGTCCAGAAGCATGCTGTGGTGGGTGACCTTATTGTAAAAGGATATCGAATTAGTTACAGGACTTTCCCTTTGTGAACACATAGTGACTGTGCCTGATAATTGCATTGTTCCTTAAATGCCTTTCAGTAGCACACAGTAGGAACTTCTCCATCATTTTTCCGGGTACTGATGGTAGACTAACAGGTCTGTAGTTTCCTGAGTCTTCTCTCACACCCTTCTTGTAAATTAAGACAACGTTGGCTATCTTGCCATTACCAGAGACCTCCCCAGACTTCTAAGACTTTTGGTAGGTGATCAAGAGGTTTCCTGACATAACATCCCCTAGCCCCGTCAGAACTCTGGGGTGAATCCCATCAGGCCCAAATGACTTGTGAACATTCAGTGGACACAGCTGGTTCCTTGCAATTTCATTGTCCACAAATGGAAAGTCACTCTTTCCACAGTTGTGGTCCTCTGACTCAGAGGACTGGGCAGCCCAAGGTCTATCAGTATTATTAAAGACTAAGGCAAAAAAAAAGCATTTAATTCCTCCACTTTGTCTTTATTCCTATTAGTCAGGTGACCATCTTCAATGAGTCCAATGTAATTTTTAGACCTCCTCTTGCTATTAATGTACTTAAAAAAAAAAAGCCCTTCTTGTTGCCTGACACAACACTGGCCAATTTCAACTATAATTGCGCTTTAGCCTTTCATGTCTTCACCCTGGAGAGAAGGATTGAGGGTGCAGAGGGAAGGGGAAAAGAAGCACAAACAAGCAGGTGCAATTTTGTGCCCCAGGTCCAGCTGCACTCATGATGCCTATTGTTCCCCTCAGACCCCTTCGTGATCCAGGGCGCGGCCGGCTGTGACTTGTATCAGAGAAGGATTGAGGGTGCAGAGGGAAGGGGAAAAGAAGCACAAACAAGCAGGTGCAATTTTGTGCCCCAGGTCCAGCTGCACTCATGATGCCTATTGTTCCCCTCAGACCCCTTCGTGATCCAGGGCGCGGCCGGCTGTGACTTGTATCCCAACGGCTCCTATACCAAATTCTACCATTTTGCCTACAATGCCCACAATATCCTCAGTTCCCAACGGCTCCTATACCAAATTCTACCATCTTGCCTACAATGCCCAAAATTTCCTCAGCTTTGACGTGGACAAGAGCCACTGGGAGAAACAGCAGGAGAGTGAGCTGGCGGCACAAGTAGAGAGTCAGTTCAACACCTTCGTTGGCTTCACTGCAACCCTGCAGTACCTTCTCAATGTCACCTGTATTGACCACATGAAGAAATTCATCGAGTACGGGAGGGCTGATCTGGAGAGACAAGGTGAGACCACCCTGATCCATGGCCACCCCAACGCCTCCCCAACACTGGGGACAAGCAGTGCCCCACCGGGGCTCCTCCTACCCCTTTTGCTCTCACATCCCAGTGTTGCCCGTGGCCACGGTCTTCGCCCGCACGCCCAGACCAGACCAGCTCCTCCTGGTTTGCCATGTCACCGGCTTCTACCCACGGCCCATCAGCGTGTCCTGGCTGCGGGATGGCCAGGAGGTGCCACCGGGCCCGGCCCTCAACACCAGTGCCATCCTGCCCAACGCTGACCTCACCTACCAGCTCCGCAGCGTCCTGGCTGTGGCCCCCCATGATGGGCACAGCTACGCCTGCCGTGTGCGCCACCGCAGCCTGGGCACCCACAGCCTCCTCATCCCATGGGGTAGGTGCCATCCATGGGAATGGAGTGCAGGGTGCATGCAGAGTCTTCTGGCCCCATGCCGATGTCTGGAGGGTGGTGGATCAGGCTCCAATGGCCGTTCCAGCCATGGCCTCCTGTGCACCCACAATCTTTCTCTTTCTTCTCTCCTCCAGGCAGCTCCACGGTAGCTCTCAGTGTCGGCATCACCCTTGTGGTGCTGTTGGTCATTGTTGCAGCCCTTGCTGGAGCCATCTGGCACTACAGGTGCAGGTGAGGTCTCCTTCTCACCCAGCTGCACCAGCCCCATCAGCTCCAGGCCATGGCTGACGGGAGTGGCCTGGCCAGGTCTGCCTGCCCTTGGCCAGTCTCACTCACCTCTTCCTCTCCTGCAGGAGCTGAGAGCACAGAACACACCACACCAAGGATGCCCTGAGGTCACACTGCCTGCTGACATCTCCCTGATAATAAAAAGCTAATTAACACCACCACGCATGTAGGAACTCCTTGTATGCCATGCCCAGTGCCCACAAGCATATGGAATCACACAGCTCCTGCCCACCCCAGGACAGATGGGGAGAGCTCCAGGTGCAGCACAGAGACATGCTCACACTCCTCATCCTAGGGTGAAACGCTGGGACAGCCCCCCAACACCAACGGGGTGTCCCTTGCTCCAACCACTAACCCTGGGGGGCACCAGGCTCCCTACAAAACAGCAGGACTCAGTCAGTGCCAATGCAGGCTGGGGGAGTGGCGCAACAGGTTGAATGAGGGCCATCTTCCCCCTGCACGCACTTCTGGGGGCACATCAGCACCTCTCCACCAGATTCTGGTCCCTGAGACCAGAGGATGGTGACAACAGGCATGAGGCCAGCACACAGCTCTGTGCATGGGGATGTCAGGCACATGGTGGGCTGTGGGAATGGCATTTGCCTCCCTCATGGGAAATACAGCCATACTGGGGCAAATCCACCTGGTTTAGTGCTGGGGGCAATAGCACAGAGGAGACAGAGATGCCACGCGGGGCCAGGCTCTCTGGGCATAAGTGGCAGCAAAGAACATTCCCATCAGGGACACTGGATGCAGCCCACAGCCAGGCAGCAACCCACCTGCACCAGGGGTAGGAAAGAGGGGTTGGGTCACCTACACCGCCCAAGGTGACAGGGTGCTGCCATGGCCATGAGGGACCCCACCTGCAGCCAGGAAGATGGCCTTGCTCCCACCCAAATTCCACCAGCACTTGTGGCTATGGGCCAGGGTGCCCCAGCCTGGCCTTCCTGTCCTCCTGTGTGACCCCATGGGCAAGGGGCACTCCCTTACCTTTCCACCCTGGCGCTCGCCCTCGCACACCTCCTCATCCTCCTTCCCACCCCACCCCTGTCCCCTTCCCTCCCCTCCTACACCCCTCTCCCCACCCCACTCCCTATCCCCAGCCCTGCTGCTGGCCTCCTTCCTCACCCCAAGCTGCCCCTTCACTGCTCCCCTTCCACAGCCCCACCTGTTCCGCCTCTGTCCCCACAGGTCCCTTCTTCCTCCCCACATGCCCCCATGCCCTCACCCCAAGGTGCAAGGCCAAGATGGTGTCCTGCAGACCCACGCTCACAGCTGGACGCCCAGCGAGGACCCCCAGCAGCCCCGGCCTTACCGTGCCTGAGCATCCCACCAGTGGCCACCCGTACTGCACCTAATGTCACTGGGTGCCAGGGAGACAAGGAGTGAGATTGGCAGGGGTCAGAGAGAGAGCTGCGGGGAGTCCCCAGGTGCATCCCCCAGACCCATCCCCCAGATCCCTCCAGCAGCCCCTGGGCCCGTCCAGCCCCCTATGCCAAGCACCCTCCAGGCTTCCCTCTGTGCCCCCCGCCCCAGATCCAGCCCTCAGCTTCCCCCAGCACACACGGGGCCATGGATGATTCATTGGGTTTTTTCTATCCCAGTCCTCTGCGTGTTCCTCCATCCCATATCCCAGAATCCTTGGCCAGGCAGGGGTGAAGGCAGCAGGAATGCACTGCCCTGCCTTTGGGGCTGTGGGGAGGCCCTCCCTCCCAAGGAGCCCCTGCTCCTGCATGGGGACACCCTCCTTCCCTGTGCAGGACAAGGAGCACAGCCCACTCTGACTGATCAAGGGCTCTCCTGCCATGGAGGACAAGCAATGTAGGTACTGCGTGGGAGATCCTGAGCACAGAGAGGAACGATGACAGCAGTCCCTGAAACAGGTGAGCAGAGTGACAGCAGGAGATGGTCCATGCAGTTGCTCACCCTTGGAGGCCAGACCAGCAGCATCTGTCTGGTCCCCGGTGCTCGCACACATGCTCAGCAACTTTGACTGCATCATTGGCTTCTTCAGGCAAACCTGTGGGCAGATTGTGTGTGCCTTCAGAATCAATACGTGACAATTAAACCTTGACATTCTTGAGCATGCCCAGCACAAGATCCTTCAGTGCTTCTAAAAGAATGTCCTAGGAATTCACCTCTCCTGCTGTCACATGATAAAACAAATACCCTGAAAAAAGGCAGGACTTTTTAAAAATAAATTCTCTCCCAAGACTACAGCCCTTCTTTGAGCCTTTTCCTGCAGCCCCTGATATTGTTCCTAAATGAGGGTTCTCCATCCACTGTGCAAGAGCCAATCCACACACTGAGTCGAGATCTTTATTTCAGTTCTGCAGAGTTGGGTGCCAGGCATTTAACAACAGCCAGTACACTTCATGTTTCAAACCACCCAATATTTGTAACAGTAAAGAACAGCTGGGCTGATTGGTCAATAATGATTCATTCAACACTCCTAATTATATATATGCATCTAGAACTCATGTTGAAAACATTGAGGGAAATTTCCTGATTAGCATGCTCATTATTCTCAAAGGGGGCGGGGGGGGGTGTACTTTAGCATTATAATTACCCAAGGTTAGTTTAGGAGACACTTTTGGCTCGAATTTGTTCCAGAAGTTCTATTTTTTGCTATCAAGTCTAAGTCAGCAATTCCAAAAGAACACATAAGATATATTTCTTTTGTTTCACATCCTATTCAAGGTCAGGTACATTCCTCAGTGCCTCAACCATGCCCCAGATGAAACTTCTTGATAAACTTTTAATTTTTTTCTTTAGACATCACTGCCTCAGTCAAAGGGCTGATGTTTGGAGTCAGGCTGTGACGGAGCTCCCTAGAGCTCAAGGTGAATAAACAAATTGGGAGGAAGGCACAGATTGGGTTCAAACCCCTGATCTTCAGTTTATGAACTGTCCTCTGCTTGGGAGAAAGACGGACCAAGGGGAGAACTTTGGGAGTGAAGTCACCACTCTGCGTGGTGGAGTCTGGCTTTCCTGGAGATGGCTGAACACCTGCATGCTGATGGGAAGCAGTGAATTAATTCCTTATTTGGTTTTGCTTGCACAAGCAGCTTTTGCTTTACCTATGACCTCAACCCATGAGTTTTTCACTTTTACCCTTCTGATTCACTGGGTGGGAGTGAACGAGCGGTTGTACTGGGCTACGTTGCTGGCTGGGATTAAAGCAAAACAGTAGAGTGGTTTAGAAAGGAGATTTCTGCTGGGGTTTGCACAGTTTATAGCCCAAGATAGCTGTGTCTGTGACCATCACACATGTTTCAAGCTGCCATGCCAAGCTGTGATATGAGGGCTTTGGTCTCCCCTGTCTCCCAAGCAAAGCCAGAAATAGTGTAATATTATCAAGCTCCTATGGAACATAAAGGAAGCTTGTCAGGAAACAATTGTGTCCTGCTGCGTAGGCTTTGAACTAGCCCTGTATCTGTTGTACTTCCCAGTGGAATAGTCACCTAAGGCAGAGGAGACCAACACAGAAGCAGGCTTGAGAAAAAGTTCTGGCCCTTTTCTCAAGCCAAGGAAGCAATTTCACGAAGAGATGTCTCTCCTTAACAGCTACAGACAGCTGCCAGCTGTCTGGAAACATCTACAGCTCTTTCCATGAGTGAGCTGATTGTTTTGTACCCACTAATGGAGGGCAAAAAGAAAGCGTGTTTATCTTGGCTGAATGAATGGCTGGAGGAATGTTACTCACATGGCTAGGTGCAATCTTGGCATCTCTCCTGGGAAGTCTGCAGATGGGATATGCTGGAGTCACATTCTTCCCATTCCTGATCATGCAGGGGTCCACATCATCAAGAGGACTCAGAGAGCAGATGTCTTCTGTGGGAAGTTTTGCCCCTTTAACTTTGCAAGTCGGGGCTTTGGTTTTGGTGGGATTGTGATTCAGGTAAGCTGGGAAGAAAAGCACGTGAAAGAACATCTGCATGCAACTGCATATTTAAAGCTCCTTTGTAACTGAAGGAGTTTGAGTTTCCATCCTCATGAAATTCCCTGCATGGGTGACTTTTTCCCCCCAAGAACAATACAAACTAGTTACATGGTGCCCTGTAGTGCCAAAGAGTAAATCACTAAGTACAAATGGTTTTGCAACTGCATTGCTAAATTATATTAAAAAGAAAATTGTTCTCCTGCCAGCATGGTTCCTGCTGTAGGAACAATGTAGGCACTGGCTAATTAATGGTAATATCAACAATATTCTATTGTGCTGATGTATTCTAAACCCATAAGAAGTTGCTAAGCTCACTTGAAGTAAATGTAGAGAATGATTCTGTGACAAATTTTTCTTTGCTTTTCCAGGAGTCCAGATAGGAAGATCCACAGCAAATGCTGCACTGTCAGTAGCTGTTACTGACTGGAAAATGGCACCTTCCTAACCACGGCAAAGCAGTGCTTTATAAAGAAATAAAGCCCATGTATGGCACAGAATATCCCAAGTGGGAAGGGACCCATAAAGACCATCTAGTCCAACTCCCTGCTCTTTGAAGTGAAGTGAGGTCCTGTCTGGTGTCCAGTCTGAACTTCCCCTGATATAGCTTCATTCCATTTCCTTGTGTCTGCAGAGCCAAACCCTGCCTGGTGTCCCCACCCCTTCTCTACAGCCATGTTTACTGACACAGCCACAAGGTCCCTGTGTAGGTCAGTGCACAGCTGATATTTTTCTCCCAAGATAAATGACCTCCACCGTCCACAGTTAGGAGTCTACTGTTGGTGCATAAAAGCAGCTTTATCTGACCACCACACTTCAGAGGTCCCATGGGCAGGCAAGGAGCTAGTGGGCAGAGGCAGGGTTTAAGTGGTTAGTGGTTCCTCCTGCTTGCATGGCAGACCCTTTGTGCAGGGAATCAAGGAGGCTCCCTTTCCATAGTGGAGCAAATGCTCTTCAGGGCATGCTGAATCTCATCTCAGGATCTAAGCATGCACTTAACCTCCTGGAGCTTCAGGAGGGAAAACTCTCACCTTCCTTACCCAGGGCTGATTAGATGCAAATGGGTGCCTTCCTGCCGCTGCTAAAATGGGAGAGATCATGGAACCATAGACAGACACTCCGTGAACTCTGACATGCTTGGTGCCATGACCACTTCAGTCATCCTCTCATCGAAGAACCTTTTCCTAATGTTCAGTCTGAACTTCCCCTGACACAGCTTCATTCCACTTCCTGGTGTCCTGTCACTGGTCACACGAGAGCGGAGATCAGCACACACGCACCCCTCCGCTGCCCAACTTGAGGAAGGTGTAGACTGCAATGAGGGCACCCCTCAGCCTTCTCTTCTCCAAGCTGAACAAGCCAAGTGACCTCAGCCGCTCCTCCTAAGTCTTGCCCTAGAGACCTTTCACCATCTTTGTGGCCCTCCTCTGGACACACTCTAATAGTTTGGTGTCATTCTTATATTGAGGCACCCCAAACTGCAAACAGAACTCGAGGTGAGGCCAGACCGGCGCAGCACAGAGAGGGACGACCACCTCCCTCGCTTGGCTCGCGATGCTATGCTTGATGCACCACAGGACGCGGTTGGCCCCTTTGGCTGCCAGGGCACACTGTGGACTCCTGTTCAACTTGCCATCAACCCAAACCCCCAGATCTCTTTCTGTGGGGCTGCTCTTTAGGCTCTTGTCTCCCAATTTATACAGGTGGAGAATCTGGCATTTGTTCTTGTTAAATTTCATATGGTTGGTGATTGACCAGTTGTCTAGTCTTTCCAGATCTCTCTAAGGCCTCTCTGCCCTTGAGGGAGTCCACAGCTCCTCATAGTTTAGTATGATGTGCAAACTGACTTAGCCTACATTTGGCTCCTGTATCCAGATCATTTATGAAAACGTTAAATAATATTAAAGTGGTAGAAAATTTCTTCCTTGCTAGGCACCACACATACCTTCCAGACACAGTTGGCAGTCATTTACACATTCTGTACTCATTCAATAATTCAAAAAAGAAAACTTAGCTTACAACTTCATTTCATATAGTTCACAGAAATGTGTCTGGCCCCTAAGCTCCTCATACCGACTGAGCTTTCTACCCTCCTAACTGCTGACATTTGAAAATGTAATGCACATAAAGCTACATCATTTGATAATAGCATTAAAATCACCCAACTGATGTAATTGAAATGTGCAGTAACTCCTTCAAGAAAGAAGAGTAGCAGCCGTCAACAGTTTCTACTGCTTTTTAAAAAGATATGTTTATAGATATGTTTATAAGGTATGTTATATATTTATATAAAAATAAGATATGTTTATAAGGTATGTTTTTAAAAGAGATGTTTATAGCCAAATAGGTAAATCACTGGACTATATGCATGGTTTATTAGATCTAGCATGCTCAGCAAGTTTGCAAGTCCACAATTAAGCATGTAGACTATCTTTCTAACTAGTCACCACTGCAATAGAATAATAGACATGCTTTATAAACTGCAACTGGGTACAAGAAAAGCAGAAGAAACCTACACAACATACAATGGAAAAATTATAAATGCTCTTGTTTGAATGACACACTGGAATAAATTCAAATCACGTGGTGGCAACTGTGGCTTAGTCCATTTACTTAGTCCATAAGGCTCTTCAGAAAACTCTCCAACCCACATGGAGTCCCCAAGGAGCTTATATTAGTGCTAAGGAAAAACATCCTTGTTACTGGTTTGACTACAATTACTATCTCATGGTTTTTTCTTCCGTTTGGCCTTCCTCCCTTCCCAGAGGACACTGGCTGAATAATAAGGAATAAGTTTCACATCTTTTTAGCCACACAGCTACAGTGTTGTCTTCTGCTATTCTTCGTGATGAGAGAGACGCTTAGAAACTGGTCCAAAGTACAACCTAGAGGCTGACGGATACCCTCAACTCCTTAATCAAGTTGGCTATGCTTTGGTTCCAGCTGATAAAAGACCAACACACCTCATGATCGAAAATAACCCTGTGAATGTAATAGCCTCTGGACCATGGACAAGGGCATGAAACTGGTTTAAACCAGATTATCAGAGACCCCCAAGCACAAAAAAGGATTCATATACTGGTAGTTTGACCAGCACCCTACTACTTCACACTGTAAATATTAGCATCCTTAATGAGACCTTGAGCTCTCCCTCTATAGCAGCTGGCTGCATGGCAGTGATTTCCCCTTGACCATTTCCTGGGACAAATGGACTATTGGGATGTTTGGGACAACTAGGCATTCTCCCAGAAAATAGAGATAGTGTGAAAAAAGTAAAAAAATAATCAGATCATTAGCACTCTGCTTTCTCAATTGCTGCTCCACACTGTTCACCCCTTTCTTTTGTTTCTCCATCTCTTGTAGAAATGTATCCCCTAATTGGTCACATAATGCCTGATCCTGCTGCCATCCAAGCTGTTATGGGAGGTGCTGATGCCCCCACCAGTGCAAGCACTGCTGCTCCTGCGCCAGTCTTGCAAGTATACACTCAGCAACCCTGGAATCCGGGAGATTTAGCACTTTGGGGAAGTAAAATGTCACATCTTGAAGAAGACACTCTTTTCCAATATCTGCACAGGGCCCAACCCCTCATATTCTGATGTTCAAATACTGTTGAAAGAATTATTTAGAGCAGACAAGAGATAGAGAATATTTGAAAATGATGCTGAAGTGACTCAACAAGCTGGCATTTACGTGAAAAGGCCAATAACTAACGTGGACCTGATTGCCCCATGGGTTCACTGGGTCTCCTACGATATTCCTGCATTTGCTTAAAGGTGACTTGAAAGGTACTATGTTACCTGGAGGTTCTATATTTGTACAATATGTAAAGGATTTGTTACTTGCCAGCAAGACAATAGAAGATTGCTTGAAAGATACTATTTGTCTATGTATCACTTTAGCAGAAAAAGGTCACCATGCATCTCTTTCTAAGCTTCAGGTGTGTTATCAGTAAGTAAAATACTTAGAATTTATATTAAAAGAAGGACAAAGACCCAGAACGGGTCCAGGCTATTGTAGAAACACCTCAACCAATAAGAAAAAAACAACTTCAAGGATTTTTAGGCACGGTAGGATACTACAGACCCTGAATACTTCACAGAAGCTGTAGCTTCTCCTCTGGCACTGGGATTGCCAGATGACTCCAAGTCCTATGAACATGAGAACAAAGGAGTAGCCAGCTGAGTCCTTATTGAACAGCTAGGTCCACATCACTGCCCTGTGGCTTATTTCTCAACTCAACTGGATCATGTAGCAGCAGGGAATAATTCCTGTGTTAAAGCAATAGCAGCAACAGTGACTCTCATAGAAAGAAGCATAGGAGTCGTTCTGGGTCACCCAACTGTATATATCCCACATGAAGTAGAAATGGTTCTTAAACAACATGTTACACAACCATTATCCCCACAAAGAGTACATTGTTATGAATTAATGACTTAAAATGAAGATAATATTACTTTAAAAAGATGTCATGTTTTGAATCCAGAAGCTTTACTGCCTGTTCTAGGATTGTGCTAAGGTGGTGTTTCAGTCCAGCTGACTACAGGAAGATCTGCAGAATCAGCCTCTAGAGAACTCCCACCTAACCCTTTTCACCTTCACACTAACACGAACGGAAAACAATACACAGGCTATGCAGTGGTGACAAACCTAGGGGTACTTGAACCAGAACCTCTGCAACCCTCAATGAGTGCCCAAGAAGCTGAATTAGCATTAGCAAGAGCAGCCTCATGGGGATGTAATCAGTGGGTAACTATACTGACTCTAAATATGCCCTTGGAGTCTTTCATGCAACAGGTATGCAATGGAAAGAACAAGGATTCCTTACCTTGGAGGGGAAAAATATTTCTAATGGCACTGAAATCCGAATGCTCTTGGAAGCTATTAAGCTTCCAAGGGAAATCACTGTAGTACACTGTCCAGCCCAAACTGAAGGATCCAGCGAAATTGAAAGGAATAATGAACTGGCAAGTATAGCAGCTAAAAGCTGCTGCCTGCCAACCTACATACGAGTGTATATCCATAACAACTCCCTCTACCAATGATTGGCCAGATATCAATAATCCAGCCCAAATATGTGCAGAGGTCACTTAGGAAGAACGGGCTCAATGGGAAAATTGAGAGGCTGTGAAAGATGAAACTAGAATTTGGACTATTGGAGGAAAACCTATTTTACCAAGAAAATATTTAGTGACTTGGCTAAGAGGTTTAATGATGAAACATGTGGAGGGATGGCAGCAGTTGTCAACCAGATTGAGAGAATGTGGGCAGCCCCCAGAATATATATGGCAGTAAAAAAGATTGTTAGTTCCTCCCACACGTTGGAAGTTTTCCAATGCAAAGCTCAAACAGGAGGCTAGAGGATGACCATGAGCATACTTCTCATTTCAAAGACTGCAAATTGATTATGCTGACATGCCTCACATGAGTGGACTTAAGCACCTGCAGGTAATCACAGATCAGCTCTCAGGATGGGTAGAAGCTTTAGACAAAATAATTTAGCATCACTGAGGTCAAAGAATCATGTCTCCAGCTGATGTGAAACTGGAATAGCTCCAGCAAAGAGCAAGTGGCCAAGATTGATGAAAAAAATCATTCTTCATGTACAAAAGCTTCCAAGGCAGTCCTAGGGTAAACCTACTCTATTCCATTGACATATGTCAATGGTGTGTCCCTGGTGTCTAGAAGGGCATATGACCTAGGAACTGAGGGTCACAGCAAGGAAGTAAGGTTACTACATCACAAACAAGGAGGCAGAAAGTCAAATCAGCAAACTTGGGGTAAGAATCAGGTTTGGAGATTGTAACCAGCACCAGCCAAGAGTCCAGTGATCACTCAGCAAATCTAAGGGGACAATTCAGATCCAGTCAAGCGAATAGGACAGGACTGGTGTCAGGAATGAGGAGGTAAAAGACTTACTGCAGACAGAGCTGCAACGTAGCTCCTTTGCAGCACAGAGAGGAGCCAAGGACAAGATTCTCAGTTAAAAGCAGTTCCCGAGTAGAGGTTGGGTTATGACCAGATTTCTTATCTGTTTCTTAATGACAGCTGTTATCGACAAGCCATCCTAAAGCTAAATTTAAAAGATGGAAGTGCACTGCAGTCCCTCATAAATGTAACTTTTATCTTATTATGGTGAATATGCACCAACCCCAGTAAAACCTCAGCCAAATAGTCATCCAGTTCAAACCATTGTAGCTGTACTTCAGTAAATAATTGTATTGGTGCCATTTCTGACCAGGCCACCGCAACATCCCTATTTCTCCATGGGACAGCTCCACAGAAGGGAAGGGGTTTGGTGTCCTTGTCTCCCCGTGTCTGACTCAGTGTCATGGGGTGCTGCAGCTCAGCCTGCAGCAGCCTTACATGGGGCTTTTCCATGTCCCCACCACAGCTGGGGCCAACTGAGATGAAGACATCAAGTAGGTGGTCACATCTCTCTCACATTGCAGAGGGGACATTTCAGCCCCAGTTGTGTTTGGAGGTAATCAGGAGGTTCCATCTCAAACTTCCTCTTGGCGGTGGTTTCAGTTCTGCCTTCAACCCCAACACAGGCACCAAAGGTGTTGGGAAGAAAAGGGGAGTGTCAGGCTGCCACCCAGCCCCAGGCCCTCTCCTGGGGATATTTGTAGGAGAGTTGGAGCTCCCCAGCACTGTGGGGTGCAGGGAAACAGAAAGGTAGCTTCCAGGCCCCACGGCATGGATGGAGCTCCATGGAAATGGGGAAGCTGTTCATCCACTGCAGCCCACTGGAATGGGCCTCAGGGTGAAGGGGACCATGGTCCCATCCCTGTCCCAATATGGGGACCCTTCCTGGCCAAGTGCTGCTGCTCCAAGCGTCCAATGAGTGTCAGTGGCAAACAGTCCCTTCCAGGCCCCACAGCCCGTCTCCTTGGGAACCATCACACTACTGCTGTTCCAGCTCATCCACTTCCAGCATCCCAAAAGAACAGTTGGAGTTGCCGCTTCCTCCAGCCCTGCATGCACCCATCCCCAACCCTGCAGCCCTGAGCCAGGCAGAAGCTACTTGTCACCTCCTTCCTGGGGAGCCCCTTCCCCAACATCAAGGCCAGTGGTGCCGAAGGGTCAGGGGTTATCACCAGAACTCCTCACTCTTGCCCCCCAGAACTATCCATGGCAACGGTCTTCACCCACATGCCTGCCCAGCTCTGCTCCAGCTGGTTTGATGCATTGTCAGCTTCTACCTGCATCCCATCAGCCTGGCCTGGCTGTGGAACAGCCAGGAGGTGACAAGCTGTGGGAACAGAGTTTGTCCCATCTGCAGGAAAGACAGCCACGTAGGGGGGAACGCGCCTGGTTAACTAGGCAGCTCAGAGCGGATGGAGATGTCTGTGCCAGATGTCAGAGCCAGACATGCTGGGCCTGTGCGGCAGCTGAGGACATTCGCATCAGGGACAGTGGATGCCCATGGCCAGGTGGCACCTCCATTTGAAATGGGGGTAGAAAAGAGAGGTTGGGTCACCCACACTGCCCTGATTGTCAAGGTGCTGCAGCCATGAGGGAACCCTTCTGCAGCCAGTGGGATGTCCTTGCTCCCAC
>NW_015091497.1:12353-14578 GCF_001431845.1 Calidris pugnax | reverse complement strand
TGGACACCCAGATGGACGTCCAGATGGACAGACACCTGGACAAACACCAGGTGGACACCCAGATGGACGGACACCTGGACAATCACCCAGATGGACATCCAGGTGGACATCTAGATGGACATCCAGATGGATGGACACCTAGAAGGACATTTGGACAGATGGACGGACACCTAGAGGGACACCTGGGTGGATGGACGTTCATCAGGAGGGATGGACAGACACATGGATGGACACCCAGGTGGACACCCAGATGGACAGACACCTGGACAAACATCCAGATGGACATCCAGGTGGATGGACACCTAGAGGGACACCTGGGTGGATGAACGTTCATCCAGAGGGATGGACAGACATATGGACAGACACCCAGGTGGACATCTAGATGGACATCCAGATGGAAGGACACTTGGACGGATGGACAGACACCTAGAGGGACACCTGGGTGGATGGACATCCCCCAGAGGGATGGACAGACACATAGATGGACACCCAGGTGGACATCTAGATGGATGTCCAGATGGATAGACACCAAAACGGACTCTTGGACAGATGGACGGACCCCTGGGCAGACAGATGGACACCCAGAGGAACATCCCCCTGGGTGGATGGAGCCCCGGATGGATGAACAGGGCAGACGGACAACTGGACACCAGGACAGAGAGACACCTGGACAGCTGGACCCCCAGATACCTGGACAGATGGACACCTGGACAACTGGACAGATGGACAACTGGACAGATGGACAACCGGACAGACACCAGGACAGACACCTGGACAACGGGACAGACAGACACCCAGACAGATGGCCAGAAGGACAATCGGACAGGAAGACACCTGGACAACCAGACAGATGGAGGGACACCAGGACAGACACCAGGACAATCAGAGAGACGGGCAACTGGACAGACACCAGGACAGACACCTGAACAACCAGACAGAGACCTGGACAACCAAACAGACAGACACCTAAACAACCGGAGAGACGGACACCTGGACCACCGGACAGATGGAGGGACACCAGGACAGACACTAGGACAACCGGACAGATGGACAACTGGACACACACTAGGACAGACACCTGAACAACTGGACAGACACCAGGACAACTGGACAGACACACTCCTGGACAACTGGCCAGAGACCAGGACAAACGGACAGACACCTGGACAACCGGAGAGATGGACACCTGGACCACTGGACAGATGGACAACAGGACAGACAGCAGGAAAACCAGCCAGAGACCCGGACAACCGGACAGACACCAGGACAACTGGAAAGACAATCTCCCAGACAACCGGACAGACACCTGGACAACCGGAGAGATGGACACCTGGACCACTGGACAGATGGAGGGACACCAGGACAGACACCAGGACAACCGGAAAGACAATCTCCCAGACAACCAGACAGACACCTGGACCACTGGATAGATGGGGGGACACCAGGACAGACACCAGGACAACCGGAAAGACACCGGGACAACCGGACAGATGTGGGGACACCAGGACAGACACCAGGACAACCAGAGAGTCGGACACCTGCACCACCGGACAGACACCAGGACAACCGAAAGACACCGGGACAACCGGAGAGATGGGGGGACACCAGGACAGACACCAGGACAACCGGAGAGATGGACACCTGGACAACCGGACAGAGACCCAGACAACTGGACAGACACCAGGACAACTGCAGAGATGGACACCTGGACCACTGGACAGATGGTGGGACACCAGGACAGACACCAGGACAACTGGACAGATGGAGAGACACCAGGACAACCGGACAGAGACCAGGACAACCGGACAGACATTCTCCCGGACAACCGGACAGACGGACTCCTGGACAACTGGACAGACACCAGGACAACCGGACAGAGACCTGGACAACTGGACAGACACCAGGACAACCAGAAAGACAATCTCCCAGACAACCGGACAGACACTGGGACAACTGGACAGAGACCTGGACAACCGGAAAGACAATCTCCCAGACAACTGGACAGACACCTGGACAACCGGAGAGATGGACACCTGGACCACTGGACAGATGGAGGGACACCAGGACAGACACCAGGACAACTGGACAGATGGAGAGACACCAGGACAGACACCGGGACAACCAGAAAGACACCCGGAAAACTGGACAGACACCAGGACAACTGGACAGACAGACTCCTGGACAACCGGACAGATGGGGGGACACCAGGACAGACACCAGGACAA
>NW_015091497.1:0-6517 GCF_001431845.1 Calidris pugnax | reverse complement strand
TCACTGGACTCAATTAAACCGGGTTCGATTAATTGGGTTTGATTTAAACTGGGTTCAAATCCCCAGGTTTGATTAAACTGGGTTCAATTAAGTGGGTTCGATTAAACCGGGTTCGGTTAATTGGATTCAATTAAATTGGGCTTGATTAAACTGGGTTCGATTCTCCGGGTCCAATTAAACCAGGTTCAGTTAATTGGGTTCAGTTAAACTGGGTTCAATTAATTCGGTCCAATTAAACTGGGTTCAATTAATTGGGTTTGATTGAACCAGGTCCAATTAAACCAGGTCCAATTAAACCACATTCAATGAAACTGGGTCCAATTAAACTGGGTTCAATTAATTCGATTTGATTGAACTGGGTCCAATTAAACCAGATTCAGTGAAACCGGGTCCAATTAAATCAAGTCCAATTAAACCAGGTTCAGTGAAACTGGGTCCAGTTAAACTGGGTCCAATTAATTGGGTTCGATTAAACCGGGTTCAGTTAATTGGATTCGATTAAATTGGGCTTGATTAAACTGGGTTCGATTCACCAGGGTCAATTAAACCAGGTTCAGTTAATTGGGTTCAGTTAAACTGGTTTTGACTAAACCAGGTCCAATTCATTGGGTCCAATTAAACCAGGTTCAATGAAACTGGGTCCAATTAAACGGGGTTCAATTAATTGGGTTTGATTGAACCGGGTCCAATTAAACCAGATTCAGTGAAACTGGATCCGATTAAACTGGGTTCAATTAATTGGGTTTGATTAACCTGGGTCCAGTTAAACCAGATTCAGTGAAACTGGGTTCAATTAAACCGGATTCAATTAATTGGGTTTGATTAACCTGGGTCCAATTAAACCAGATTCAGTGAAACTGGGTCCAATTAAACTGGGTTCAATTAAACCAGATTCAGTGAAACTGCGTCCAATTAAACTGGCTTCAATTAAACCAGGTTCAGTGAAACTGGGTCCAGTTAAACTGGGTTCAATTAATTGGGTTTGATTAACCTGGGTCCAGTTAAACCAGATTCACTGAAACCGGGTCCAACTAATCCAGATTTGGTGAAACTGGGTCCAATTAAGCCGTGTCCAATTAAACTGGGTCCAATTAAACCAGGTTCAGTTAAACCGGGACCGATTAAACCGGGTTCAATTAATTGGGTTTGATTGAACTGGGTCCAGTTAAACCAGATTCAGTGAAACTGGGTCCAATTAAACTGGGTCCAATTAAACCAGGTTCAGTGAAAACGGGTCCAATTAAACCGGGTTCAATTAACTGGGTTTGATTAACCCGGCTCCAGTTAAACCAGATTCAGTGAAACTGGGTCCAGTTAAACTGGGTCCAATTAATTGGGTTCGATTAAACCGGGTTCAGTTAATTGGATTCGATTAAATTGGGCTTGATTAAACTGGGTTCGATTCACCAGGGTCAATTAAACCAGGTTCAGTTAATTGGGTTCAGTTAAACTGGTTTTGACTAAACCAGGTCCAATTCATTTGGTCCAATTAAACCAGGTTCAATGAAACTGGGTCCAATTAAACTGGGTTCAATTAATTGGATTTGATTGAACTGGGTCCAATTAAACCAGATTCAGTGAAACTGGATCCGATTAAACTGGGTTCAATTAATTGGGTTTGATTAACCTGGGTCCAATTAAACCAGATTCAGTGAAACTGGGTTCAATTAAACCGGATTCAATTAATTGGGTTTGATTAACCTGGGTCCAATTAAACTGGGTGCAATTAAACCAGATTCAGTGAAACTGGGTCCAGTTAAACTGGGTTCAATTAATTGGGTTTGATTAACCCAGGTCCAGTTAAACCAGATTCAGTGAAACTGGGTCCAATTAATTGGGTTCGATTAAACCGGGTTCAGTTAATTGGATTCGATTAAATTGGGCTTGATTAAACTGGGTTCGATTCACTGGGTCCAATTAAACCAGGTTCAGTTAATTGGGTTCAGTTAAACTGTTTTTGATTAAACCAGGTCCAATTCATTTGGTCCAATTAAACCAGGTTCAATGAAACTGGGTCCAATTAAACGGGGTTCAATTAATTGGGTTTGATTGAACCAGGTCCAATTAAACCAGGTCCAATTAAACCAGGTTCAATGAAACTGGGTCCAATTAAACTGGGTTCAATTAATTCGATTTGATTGAACTGGGTCCAATTAAACCAGATTCAGTGAAACCGGGTCCAATTAAATCAAGTCCAATTAAACCAGGTTCAGTGAAACTGGGTCCAGTTAAACTGGGTTCAATTAATTGGGTTTGATTAACCCAGGTCCAGTTAAACCAGATTCAGTGAAACTGGGTCCAATTAATTGGGTTCGATTAAACCGGGTTCAGTTAATTGGATTCGATTAAATTGGGCTTGATTAAACTGGGTTCGATTCACTGGGTCCAATTAAACCAGGTTCAGTTAATTGGGTTCAGTTAAACTGTTTTTGATTAAACCAGGTCCAATTCATTTGGTCCAATTAAACCAGGTTCAATGAAACTGGGTCCAATTAAACTGGGTTCAATTAATTGGATTTGATTGAACTGGGTCCAATTAAACCAGATTCAGTGAAACTGGATCCGATTAAACTGGGTTCAATTAATTGGGTTTGATTAACCTGGGTCCAGTTAAACCAGATTCAGTGAAACTGGGTTCAATTAAACCGGATTCAATTAATTGGGTTTGATTAACCTGGGTCCAATTAAACCAGATTCAGTGAAACTGGGTCCAATTAAACTGGGTTCAATTAAACCAGATTCAGTGAAACTGCGTCCAATTAAACTGGCTTCAATTAAACCAGGTTCAGTGAAACTGGGTCCAGTTAAACTGGGTTCAATTAATTGGGTTTGATTAACCTGGGTCCAGTTAAACCAGATTCACTGAAACCGGGTCCAACTAATCCAGATTTGGTGAAACTGGGTCCAATTAAGCCGTGTCCAATTAAACTGGGTCCAATTAAACCAGGTTCAGTTAAACCGGGACCGATTAAACCGGGTTCAATTAATTGGGTTTGATTGAACTGGGTCCAGTTAAACCAGATTCAGTGAAACTGGGTCCAATTAAACTGGGTCCAATTAAACCAGGTTCAGTGAAAACGGGTCCAATTAAACCGGGTTCAATTAACTGGGTTTGATTAACCCGGCTCCAGTTAAACCAGATTCAGTGAAACTGGGTCCAATTAAACTGGGTCCAATTAATTGGGTTCGATTAAACCGGGTTCAGTTAATTGGATTCGATTAAATTGGGCTTGATTAAACTGGGTTCGATTCACCGGGGTCAATTAAACCAGGTTCAGTTAATTGGGTTCAGTTAAACTGGGTTCAATTAATTGGGTTCAATTAAACTGGTTTTGATTAAACCAGGTCCAATTCATTGGGTCCAATTAAACCAGGTCCAATTAAATGGGGTTCAGTTAATTGGGTTTGACTGAACTGGGTCCAATTAAACCAGATTCAGTGAAACTGGGTCCAATTAAACCAGGTCCAATTAAACCAGATTCAGTGAAACTGGGTCCAGTTAAGCTGTGTCCAATTAAACTGGGTCCAATTAAACCAGATTCAGTGAAACTGGGTCCAATTAAACTGGGTCCAATTAAACCAGATTCAATGAAACTGGGTCCAATTAAACCAGGTTCAATTAATTGGGTTTGATTGAACTGGGTCCAATTAAACCAGATTCGGTGAAACTGGGTCCAATTAAACCAGGTTCAGTTAAACTGGGTCCAATTAAACTGGGTTAAATTAATTGGGTTTGATTAACCCGGGTCCAGTTACACCAGATTCAGTGAAACTGGGTCCAATTAAGCCGTGTCTAATTAAACTGGGTCCAATTAAACCAGATTCAGTGAAACTGGGACCAGTTAAACCGGGTCCAATTAAGCCAGGTCCAATTAAACCAGATTCAGTGAAACTGGGGGGTTTGGGGTTTTTTGGGGGGGTCCTCCATCCCGGTGCCCGTTTTCCAGCTCCGGACACCCCCATGGATCTCCTCCTCGGCCTCGGCTGCACCAGTGCCGGGCTCTTACTGGTGTCACTGGTGGTGGTGGCCCATCGCTTGGGGCTCCTCTACCAACTCTTCCATAAGGTAGGAGGAAAGAGGTGAAAAAATGGCAGGTTTTTTGTCCCCAAAATGCCTATTTTTGAAGGCAAAGGGGTGGTGGCACCACTCAAGGTCCTCCCGGTGAACTTGTCACCTCTCAGGTGGAGCCCCAAAGTCCCCGTCATGG
This sequence comes from Calidris pugnax, assembly GCF_001431845.1. NCBI lineage: Eukaryota > Metazoa > Chordata > Aves > Charadriiformes > Scolopacidae > Calidris > Calidris pugnax. Next base: position 2,309 of record NW_015091497.1, on the reverse strand, counting down.
TGGGGAGTTGGTGGCCGAGGTGTTGAAGGCCCACGGCGTCCGGTTCCTCTTCACCTTGGCTGGTGGCCACATCTCCCCCGTCTTGGTGGCCAGCGAGAAGGTGGGAATCCGGGTGGTGGACACCCGGCACGAGGCCACTGCTGTCTTCGCCGCCGATGCCATCTCCAGGCTCTCAGGTGAGGATGTGGTCATGGTCATGGTCACCACCTTCTCCTGCCCCAACAGATGGAGGGCCTTGGGTTGTCCCAACTTGGTGGGGTCCTGGTTGACCTGAGAAGGGTTCAAAGACTTTGTGGGTCTCCAAGGTCCTTCCATGGTGGGTTTTGTCCCCATTTTTGTCCTCCAATTTGGTAGCTCCAGTAGGGCCAGGAGGAGGTGACCCCATGGTCACCACCTTCTCCTGCCCCAATGGATGGAGGGCCTTGGGTTGTCCCAACTTGGAGGGTTTCTGGTTGACCTGAGAAGGGTTCCAAGACTTTGGGCTCTGGTGGGGACATGAGGAACACCACCTTCTCCTGCCCCAATGGATGGAGGGTCTTGGGTTGTCCCAACTTGGAGGGTTCCTGGTTGACCTGAGAAGGGTTCCAAGACTTTGGGGGGTCTCCAAGGTCCTTCCATGGTGGGTTTTGTCCCCATTTATCCCCTCCGAATTGCTGACTCTGGTGGAAACATGAGGAGACGACCCCATGGTCACCACCTTCTCCTGCCCCAATGGATGGAGGGCCGTGGGTTGTGCCAACTTGGTAGGGTCCTGGTTGACCTGAGAAGGGTTCAAAGACGTTGGAGGTGTCCAGGGTCTTTCCATGGAGGGTTTTGTCCCCGTTTGTCCCCCCAGAAGATAATTTGGTAGCTCCAGTAGGGCCAGGAGGAGGTGACCTCATGGTCAACACCTTCTGTCGCAATGGATGGAGGGTCTTGGATTGTCCCAACTTGGTGGGGTCCTGGTTGACCTGAGAAGGGTTCAAAGACTTTGGGGGGTCTCCAGGGTCCTTCCATGGTGGGTTTTGTCCCCATTTTTGTCCTCCAAATTGGTGGCTCTGGTGGGAACATGAAGAACACCACCTTCTTCTGCCCCAATGGATGGAGGCTCTTGGGTTGTCCCAACTTGGAGGGGTCCTGGTTGACCTGAGAAGGGTTCATAGACTTTGGGGGGGTCTCTAAGGTCCTTCCATGGTGGGTTTTGTCCCCATTTTTGTCCTCACGCCCCCAGGTCGCATCGGAGTCGCCGCGGTCACCGCTGGCCCCGGTGTCACCAACGCGGTGACGGCCATCAAGAACGCCCAGATGGCCGAGTCCCCGCTGCTGCTCATCGGGGGAGCGGCCGCCACCCTCCAGAAGGTGGGGACACCCCCAAAATTCCAGCTGGGCCCCACTTTTGGAAAGGTTTCACCCCATTTCTTGGGTGGGTTTTGCCCATTTTAGGGTTTTTTTTCCTCATTTTGGGTGGTTTCTTCCATTTTGGTGTGGTTTCTCCCATTTTCGGATGTTTTCCCCCTTTTTTTGGATGGGTTCTTCTCCCATTTTGGAGTGGTTTCCCCCCACTTTTGGGTTAGTTTCTCCCAATTTGTGGTCGTTTCCCCCCATTTTTGGGTGGTTTCCCCCCATTTTTGGGTTGGTTTCTCCCAATTTGTGGTCGTTCCCCCCCAATTTTTTGGATGGTTTCTCCCCATTTCGGGGGTTCTTCTCCCATTTTGGGAGGGGGAGTTCCTCATTTTGGGTGGTTTCTCCCCATTTTTTGAGTGGTTTCTCCCCATTTTTGGGGTGGTTTCCTTCCGGTTTGGTTTGTTTTCCCCCATTTTGGGTGGTTTTCCTTCATTTTTTGGGGGTGTTTTCTCCCCAATTTGCATGGCTTTCCCCCACTTTTGGGGTCATTTCTCCCATTTTGGGTTCTTTTTCCTCGTTTCTCCAATTTGGGGATAGTTTCTTCTCATTTCTTGGGTGCTTTCCTCTTGTTCCGGGTGCTTCCCTCCCCATTTTTGGGGTGTTTTCTCCCCGATTTGCCTGGTTTCCCCCACTTTTTGGGCACTTTCTCCCATTCTGTTTTTTGGGGTTTTTTTCCTCCAGTTTTGGTGGGCCTTCCTCCAGTTTTGGTGGGTCTTTCCCCCCATGTTGGGGGTGTTTTCCCCCCATGTTGGGGGTGTTTTCCCCCTAATTTGTGTGGTTTCCCCCCACTTCTGGGGCCTTTTCTCCCATTCTGTTGGGTTTTTCCTCCAATCTTGGTGGGTCTTCCTCCAGTTTTGGTGGGCCTTCCTCCCCATTTTGGGGGTGTTTGCTCTCCAGTTTGTGTGGTTCCCCCCCACTTTTGGGGC
>NW_015091496.1:8941-11818 GCF_001431845.1 Calidris pugnax | reverse complement strand
GGCACATGTCCCCACAGCGGGCAGCGCTGGCAAAGGGGCTTTTGTCCCCCGGGATGGGTGGGCAGGTGATGGAGGTGCAGGCAGGAAGGGCAGCGCAGGCAGGGATTACAGCAGGAAGAAAACGACGCAGTGTGAGGCCAGCAAATGTTTTAATTCCCTTTAATTCCTTACCCGCACGTGTCCCCCTGCTTGGCCACCGAGGCTGGGGTCACCACGGCCCCTCCACGCACACAGGGCTCTTCCCAGCATCCCCTCCTGGGGGTTGTTTTGGAGGAGAGTGAGCGAAAAGAGCCGAAAAGAGCCCGGCAGCAACCAAAATGTTGCAAAAGACCATCTTGAAGCCATTCTGCCATCTGTTGTGCTTTCAGCGCAATTAAGCAGGCAGCAGCGATGCCAGGCAGCAGGGAGCACCCCCGCCTGCCACACGTGTGTGTCCCCCCCCCTCCAGGCCTGGAAATAACCCCGTGGGGAGCAGCGGGTGGATTTTTCGGGTGCTGTGACTCCCCCCTTGCCAAAGCCCAGCTGGTGCCGTGCTGCTCTGGCAGCTGGGACCGACTGTGGGTGCCCGGGGTTTGGTTGCCTGGTGGGTGCCAGCCCTGGTGATCCCCCCCCAGCACCCAGCAGGGTGTTCTGGGGCACAAGTGTTCATTTTGGGGTGCGGGAGGGGGCCAGCAGTGGTGGCGCCTCAAGGGAGGGTTGTGTCACTGCCCGTGGGGGGCTGTGACACCCCAAAAACCTCCCCTCCTGCCAGACTCAGGCCTGGGGACACTTGGAGAGGGGACCTGGTGACACCACACACCCAGTGAGGCCACGAGAAGCTGCCACAGATGGGGCTGGGCGCTGAGCTGAGACCTGCCCAACTTGTGTCATGAGCCTCAAACCCTCCTCTCACCCCCCCAGCCCCCCTCGGTGGGGGGGGATTCACCTACAGAGCTGTGGCTGCTGCCAGCCCGGGGCTTGTCACCGCTTCCCTCGGCTGCTGCCCCCGTTAACTCTCCCAGTAACACTGGTTTATCCCCTTCTGGTATGGGTGAAGCAAAGCCATACTGGGTACTGGATACCAGTCCATCACAGCCACACTGGGTGCTGGGGGGGGGGGGGGGTGAGGTGGGGGGGAGACGCGCAGCTGGGCTGGGTGCTGGGTGCCAGGGCTGGGTGCTGGTGATGGGCGCTGGTAACTGGTCTTTCTGGTAACTGGTAACTCTGGATACTAGTCTTTCACAGCCATACTGGGTGCTGGTAACTGGTATGGGTGAAGCAAAGCCATACTGGGTGCTGGTAACCAGTGTGGGTGCACCACAGCCGTGCTGGGTACCAGTCCATCACAGCCATACTGGGTGCTGGTAACTGGTGCCAGTCCATCACGGCCATGCTGAGTGCTGAATACCAGTCTATCACAGCTGTGAGGATGGTGCTGGGGTCAGCTCGGATGGGGATGGATGGAGGAGCTGGTCCCCAGCCCCCTCTGCCTGTCCCCAGTCCAGCAAGTGGCCCTCGGATGGCCCCGCTGGGGTGGGGACAGTGGGGATGAGGCCACAGGAGTGCCCCAAGGTGCTCTCCTGGGGGGTAACATCCCCATGGGGTGATGCACCTCACAGGACTGGTCTCCAAAACCCTCCATGGCACAGCCACCAGGGCAACGGTCCCCCCATCTGGGGGTCATCACAGCCATGCTGGGCGCTGAATGCCAGTCCATCACAGCCATACTGGGTGCCGGTAACTGGTGTGGGTGAAGCAAAGCCATGCTGGGTACTGGTAACTGGTGCCATTCCATCACGGCCACGCTGGGTGCTGGATACCAGTCCATCACAGCTGTACTGGATGCTGGTAACTGGTGTGGGTGAAGCAAATCATGCTGGATACTGGATACCAGTCCATCACAGCCATGCTGGGAGCTGGTAACTGGTGTGGGTGCATCACAGCCATACTGGATACTGGTAACTGGTGTGGGTGCATCACAGCCATACTGGATACTGGTAACTGGTGTGGGTGCATCACAGCCATGCTGGGAGCTGGTAACTGGTGCCAGCACAGCACAGCCATACTGGGTGTTGGATACCAGTCCATCACAGCCATGCTGTGTGCCAGTCACAGCCGTGCTGGCTACTGGTACCTGATGGGTACCAGGGTGAAGCAGAGCCCTGCTGGGTGTCATTCCATCCCAGCCATGCTGGGTGCCAGGCCTGGCTGTCGGATACTGGTGCTGGGTGCTGGTAACTGGTAACAGTGCATCAGGCAGGACCCTGACCCGGCTGAAGAAGCCACGAGGTCTCTTAACAGCCCCCCCCAGCACAAGGACAGAGGTGACCCCCCCCTTCTAGCACACAGCTGCTGCCACCAGCTGCCACGGGCACATGTCCCCACAGCGGGCAGCGCTGGCAAAGGGGCTTTTGTCCCCCGGGATGGGTGGGCAGGTGATGGAGGTGCAGGCAGGAAGGGCAGCGCAGGCAGGGATTACAGCAGGAAGAAAACGACGCAGTGTGAGGCCAGCAAATGTTTTAATTCCCTTTAATTCCTTACCCGCACGTGTCCCCCTGCTTGGCCACCGAGGCTGGGGTCACCACGGCCCCTCCACGCACACAGGGCTCTTCCCAGCATCCCCTCCTGGGGGTTGTTTTGGAGGAGAGTGAGCGAAAAGAGCCGAAAAGAGCCCGGCAGCAACCAAAATGTTGCAAAAGACCATCTTGAAGCCATTCTGCCATCTGTTGTGCTTTCAGCGCAATTAAGCAGGCAGCAGCGATGCCAGGCAGCAGGGAGCACCCCCGCCTGCCACACGTGTGTGTCCCCCCCCCTCCAGGCCTGGAAATAACCCCGTGGGGAGCAGCGGGGGGATTTTTCGGGTGCTGTGACTCCCCCCTTGCCAAAGCCCAGCTGGTG
>NW_015091496.1:4444-8368 GCF_001431845.1 Calidris pugnax | reverse complement strand
GAGCTTGGGGGGGAACGGGGGGGGGGGGGGGGGGGAAGCATCCCCAGGGAACTGCCACACGTGCTGAGCTTTAATTAGGGAAGGGAAATCTCCGCTGGCAGGTGTGAGTGAGCCCAGGGCTGGAAGGGATCAGGACCAAAATAATCATCTGCTTCGAAATGGGCAAGCAAAACGCTCCCAGCCCTGGCCCCAAGGACTCCGTGGGACCAGCACCATGGGTATGGATTTGGGGAGCAAATCCGTACCCCCCACCAGCCACAGGGATCCAGCAGATGGCTCAGACAAGGCAGCAAAATGTGGGATGGACCCTGGAAATGGCAGCAGCTGCGGTGAGGATGGTGCTGGGGTCAGCTCGGATGGGGATGGATGGAGGAGCTGGTCCCCAGCCCCCTCTGCCTGTCCCCAATCCAGCAAGTGGCCCTCGGATGGCCCCGCTGGGGTGGGGACAGCGGGGATGAGGCCACAGGAGTGCCCCAAGATGCCCTCCTGGGGGGTAACATCCCCGTGGGGTGATGCACCTCGCAGGGCTGGTACCCAACACCCTCCATGGCACGGCCACCAGGGCAGCGGTCCCCCCATCTGGGGACACAGATGGCACTGGGGACACAAGTGTCACCTCCACTCGCGTGGCACAGAAGCATGTGGCAGCCAGATGTGCCGGGTGCCCAACCACAGGCTGCCCATTCCATCATGCCAGGGTGAGTCTGATGGTGATACCCACCATTTTTGGGGTGAAATCCTGCAGGTTTTGGGTCACTGACACCTGCAGCCAGTGAGGCCATCACCCCAGCCCCATGGGGTTTTTCAATTGAGAATTGCCAGTCAATGTGTCACCAGCACAAGGACAGGCTCTGTGGCCATGAGCTGGGGACACTGCTCTATGGGGCCAGCATCCTCCTCCTCCTCCTCTTCCTCCTCCTTCCTGCTCCAGCCCAGCCTGCCTGGATCCCTCTTGCTGCCCGCTCTTGATGGCCACCATCTGATGTCATGGATGATGATGATGTCACCAATATCCTGCCTGGTGTGTCCCCTCCCCATCCTCACTGCTGTCCCCCCCAAAAGGCTGGGGCTTCTCTGTCCCACAAGGTGACACAACAAAGGCTCTCCCTGTCTGATGATGTCATTTGTCATGCAGCCTCGTGATGATGTCACAGGTGCCCACCTTCACCCCAGGTGCCACCTGAGCGAGACGTCGCCGGTTCCCACTCATTGGGCTGGGAAAAATTTGGGCACGAAGGATCCTGAAGCCTTGGGAGCCACAGGGCACCCCCCAAAACACGGGGGGAAAGCTGGATCCTTCCCTGGCACCAGGGAAGAGCATCGTCCCCTCTGTCCCCAGCAGGTGACATCAGGGACACAGCACCCAGCCGGGCTGGGAACAGTGCATTTGGGGGACCCACGTGGGCTGGGGGGGTCAGGCGAGGAGGGGAGGATGTCCCCCAGGGTGGCTTTAGCACGGGGAGAGTGCGATGGGGAGCAATAAAAGCATCTCCCCCCGGTCCCCACTCAGGAATGGAGAACAATTAGCTAATTGCAGCGGGAGGTCGCTGTGAGCAGCTTCCCCCGAGCGGGCTCCACGTGTGGCAGCCACATCGCTTTGTGTTTAACCTACATTTGCTTTTGTCCCGGCTGGAGCTTCCCCGGGGCCACATCCTCAGCTGAGAGGGGTTCGGGATGTCACCCGGCACGGGGGGGTCCCTCTCCACACCCCCACACCCCAAAGAAGCAGCCTCACTGCCCCTCGTGGGGCCAACGGATAAGTGTGTCACGCTCAGGGGGAGGTGGTGACGTGGTGACACGCCGTCAGGCCAGGGCACGGTGTCCCCAAGATGAGGGTGATGTTTTCCCTCCTCCCTGGGGGAAGGGGGGGTGTAATGGCAGGAGCCCCTTCCCCAGGAGCATCCTCCACCATCCTCGAGGAGCAGCGCTCGCTGACGACAGCTTCCACTGAGCTTTAATTATCTAACGAGTTTCGGCGCTCGCAGCCGCCGTGCTGTGAACAAACAAACAGAGGCAGAAGGCTCCCGCTCCAGCTGTGGCACGGGGGGGCCAGATGTGCAGCTGTAGGTGCCCAAGGAGGGGTGATGGAGGATGCCGCTCGGCAGGGACTTCTCTGCTTGGGGACAGGGCCCTGGGGATCCACGGAACCCCTTTGCTGTGGGACAGGGTGGGGTCACAGCCAAAAGGAGCACCAGGAGCAAAGGGATTAAATCCCTGAGTTGGGGACCGGTCCCCAGTGTCCCCCCATTGCGTGGTGACAAGGAGATGTTGGGGTGCAGCTCATACGGCCATGCCCAGCTCCATCCCCTGGGGACACCCATCGAGATGCATCCCCCACCCCAAGGATGCCCTCTGCCCCGTGACTGAGCACCCTCAGTGCCATCCCATCCAGTGGGTCCTGGGTCCCCATTCACACCCCATCCCTGGGGGGCTGCACCCTCCCCTGCCTGGATCCAGCCCCATGGATGCAGCCCCCACTCCAGAGCTGCTCCTCACAGAGGCAGCTCCTTAAATCATTCCAAACCAAAGCACAAACCCTTTTGGGGGGACTCAGTGCACCCTCCCAGCCCAGGAAAGGGGTTCTCCCACCCCAAACCCCCAGGAGAGGACAGGCAGGGTGGGGGTGCAGCTGTAATTAGTGCTGTAATTACCACTCACGGCAGCCCGGGGACCAGCAACTCCCCAGGGTACGGCGGGAGCAACACCTCTAATTATCAGTCCCAAGCGCTAACGGCAAAACTTCCTACTGCTGCTACCAATTAGTGGCTCCTGGGGGTGGCCACACGCCACCGTCCCCGCATCCCTCCATGGGTCCTGCCAGGGTGGCAGCTGGTGACACCGATGCCACCGGGATGCTTGCGGCTGGCGCTGCTGCCTATTTTTATCTTTATTTTATTTGCGGTTGGACTCAATGATCTTTAAGGGTCTTTTCTGACCTAAATGATTCTATGAAATGATTCTATCTCCTCCTTAATGAAGTTTGTTGGGTTGCTTCCAGCCCCGGAGGGTTTAATAACCCCAGATGGGATCCGCAGCAGCAGCAGCACGTGGAGTCCGGAGGCAGCGAGGAGGGAGCAAGTGAGGCAGCACCTCCCGAAAAATCACCTCGGGATGCTGCAGGAGCCGAGTGTGGGGTCATGGCAGGGAGAAAACACCTCTGTGGGTCCAAGGGATCCCTATTTCCCGTGGTGGTTTCTCTCCCCGGGGTGCCCCAGGCCAGGAGGGGATGAACCTTTCCCCTCTCCCAGCATCATCCATCCCGTTTTCCCCAGGATGCAGGAGCTGGATGGTCCTGGAGCAGCCACAGCCCGTCCCCACGGCTTTGGGGCAGCCCCATGGGTTCACCCATCACCCTTCGGGTGCTGCACCCAAAGCTCTCAGCACCCCTAAGTGATGCCTCCACAATCCCTTTCCCCCCCCATCCATCACCAGCTGAATATCCCAGTGCAGCTCTGGGATAACTGGTCCGGTGCGTGCCGTGGGGAGCATCCCCCATTCTCCTCCGGAGCAAGCAGAGGTTGGGATGGATTTTGCTTTTACAGGGATGAATTTTTCCTCCTCGGCTGCTGGTGGGGAAGGTCGGGGCTGGGGAAGGGGCCGAGGCGGCGCAGCCGGCACCGGTAACGCGGCAAGAAGGGGCCATTGTGGCCAGACACAGCTGTGCGGGAGAGGAGCGATGGGAATGAGAAATCTGGGCCACGGGAAGGGCTTGGGGGGGCTTCAACCCCCCCGAGGGGGGTTCCCCATCCCGAGGGGGGTTCCCCATCCCACACGTGCCCCATGGGCTTTGTGGGAAGCAAGGCGGTCCCCTGCCCCGGGAGATGCTGGGGTCTGGGATGTGCCATCCTGATGGGGCCATGTGGGTGCTGGGGACACCCTGTCCCCTCCCTGTCCCCCCCCGTCCCCTCCCTGTCCCCCCCCCCC
>NW_015091496.1:2589-4185 GCF_001431845.1 Calidris pugnax | reverse complement strand
TGGCCCAGATCCTGTTTCTCTTCTTTTTTTTCTTCTCTGCTTTCGCCCAGCGCCAGCTCTTATCCCCTGCTGATCAGCAACGGCTGCTCCATCAACTCCGGCAGTGCCCAGTGCCACCCGGGGATGGATGGGGCTCTGCTGGGGTGAGCCCCCCCCGCAGCCCCCTCACCCACTGCTGGGACCCCAGGAGGGTTGGTGGTCCAGCCCCAGGGCTGGGAGTGAGGTGGGAAGATGTGCATTGCAGGGGATTGTCCCCAAGATGCTCCCAGGGAGGGGCTGGAGACTGGGGTCTGCGTGCTGGGGGTGTGCTGGGGGGAGCTGGGTGCCCCCCACATGCCCATCCCATCCCCCTTGGCCGTGGTCTGAGTGGGGCAGGCACAGAGTCCAGGGTTGTGGGGATGGCCCAGTGATGGGGACATGGGATGGGACAGCGATGGGGACATGGGATGGGGACATGTGATGGGGTCATGGGATGGGACAGTGATGGGAGCATGGGATGGACAGCGATGGGGGCACGGGATGGGACAGTGATGGGGACATGGGATGGGACAGTGATGGGGACACAGGACAGGGACATGGGATGGGACAATGATGGGAACATGGGATGGGAACATGGGATGGGACAGTGATGGGGACATGGGATGGGACAGTGATGGGGGCATGGGATGGGAACATGGGATGGGACAGTGATGGGAGCATGGGGTGGGACAGCAAGGGGGACATGGGATGGGAACATGGGATGGGAACATGGGATGGGACAGTGATGGGAACACAGGACGGGGACATGGGATGGGACAGTGGTGGGGACATGGGATGGGACAGTGATGGGGACATGGGATGGGACAGTGCTGGGGACATGGGATGGGGACATGGGATTGGACAATGATGGGAACATGGGATGGGACAGTGATGGGGACATGGGATGGCACAGTGATGGGGACATGGGGTGGGACAGTGACGGTAACATGTGATGGGACAGCGATGGTGGTGCAGAACAGGGCAGCAATGGGGACATGGGACAGGGCAGGAAGGGGGACATGGGTCGGGGCAGGAACAGGGCTGCAGGATGGGGCAGGAAAGAGGATGCAGAAGAGGGCAGCAAGGGGGACATGGGACTGGAGAGCAATGGGGACACAGGACTGGAGAGCAATGGGGACACAGGACCAGGCAGTGATGGGGACACAGGACCAGGCAGTGACGGGGACACGGTGCCAGGCAGAATCTGGCCCTGCCAGTGGGAAGCCACGTTCTGCTGGTGCTTCCCAAACTCCATTCACCTCCTCCCCCCCAATCTATCACCATCTCCTTAACCCTCAGGCCTGCCCCGCTCCTGGCTAATGGCTTATTTCCCGTGGCTGCAAGTGGCCACCAGGAACAGACGAGCCCAGGGGGGTGATTTATGCCCGGGCAGGTTGATGCCACAACTGTTTGGGAGAGTGGGAACAGCTGCTCCGGCTGCTCCAGCACGACGTGGGGCCAGGAGCAAATCTGTGGTGGCAGCAGGAGCAGGGGGTGTGGGGTGGGTTAGACCCCCTGGGGGTGTCAGGCATCTCCGTGGGGTGGGGGGGGCAGCCAGGCTTGGGGGGGATTGGGAGG
>NW_015091496.1:0-1377 GCF_001431845.1 Calidris pugnax | reverse complement strand
CACCGGCTACGGGGGCACCGCCGTGCCCGGGGCAGGGAGAGGCTCCCCGGGGGGAAACGGAATTCTCCCGCCCCGGCCCGTTTCGCCCCGTTCCGTTCCGTCCCGCCGAGGGCAGCGGAGCACCCCCGGTCCCGGCGCCGCGCTCCCCCGAGGCAGGCAGCAGGTAAGGGCTGGCCGGGCTCTGCTGCCCGCCGGTGCAGCGCTGCCGTCCCCGGTTCCCCCCGGTTCCCCCCGGTTCTTCCCGGTTCTTCCCGCTTCCCCCCGGTTTCCCCGGTCCGTGGGGGCGGGGGCGCTCGGTACCGCCTCTCTTCGTGCTTCCCACTCCGGGAACGGCAGCGGGGCGAAGCCTCCCGTCCCCGGAGCCCCCAGGGCATCGCTCCGATCCTTCGCCTCCCCTGTGTTACCGGGCACCGGCGGCTCCGCCCGGCGGCACCGGGCACCGGCGGCTCCGTCCGACCCACGGGAGCCCTGACCGAGAGGGGGGGGGTCACCAAAGTTTTGGGGAGCCCCGAGGGGGCGGGAGCTGCGGGGTGGGCAGAGCCCGGGGCTGCTCCCCGGATCCCCTGCCCGTGCCTCAGTTTCCCCACGTGGGTAAAATAGGGGGGGGAGGACCATCACCCCCCCCTCCCTCCAAAACCGGTTGGAAAACCGGAGGGGGGGCTGGAAACGTGGCTGTGTCCGGTGGGTGGCGGGTAACGGGAGCTTGGAGGAGGTGGCAGAGCCCCCCCCCGTGCGATGGGGACACCGGAGCCCACGTGCGAGGGCAGGGACGGGCGCCCCACGGCATCGCCTGGCGCCTCCATCACCCCAAACTTCACCCGTGTGTCCCCCCCCCGGGATCCCAGGGGTGGAAATTCCTCCATTCCTGGCGACACCAACCCCTTTGGCGAGGCCGGATCCTGCCCGGAGCAACGGAGTCGGGTGTAAAACTTCCCAATTCCCACCATCCAGCCAAAAGCTTCCAGATTTGGGGCCGTAAATATTCTTTACTGGCAACCCCCCCCCCAAAAAAACCCCAAAAACCGAAAAAACCAAGCCCAACAACCAGATCCGAATTGTCCTGGGGAGTTTTTCTTCCCTCCCGGAGCAGCTTTGTCCTGGTTGATCCCGGGGGGAGGAAGCATGTGATGCCCCCACCTCGGGACGGACAGACAGACGGACGGACAGACGGTGGTTTGGCCTCTTTTTGCCCCCCCCCAACCCCCCCTTCGTCTCCGTTTTCCACTTCCCCATGAGGCTCCGTCTGCTCCGAGCGAAGGAGAAAGGAAGTTGGTGCCGGAGAAATCGGCTCAATAAAGAAAAGGAGGAAATGGGAAGGCGAGACAGATGCTCTAAAATAACCCCTTCCTCCTCCTTTTCTCCGCAAAATAGTCTCCC
>NW_015091495.1:24581-24795 GCF_001431845.1 Calidris pugnax | reverse complement strand
CACAACCTCGCTATGGGGCAGGGAGACCCCCACAGCCCCCCTATCTCCCTCTATGGGGATTGGACCCCCCTACATCTTCCTGATTCCCTCTATTTATGGGGCTCGAATCCCTTTCTATGGGGCAGAGACCCCCCCAACCCCATTATTGGGCGCCCCATAACCGCGCTATGGGGCGGGGAGACCCACACACACCCCTAATCCCCCTCCATGGGGG
>NW_015091495.1:14735-15220 GCF_001431845.1 Calidris pugnax | reverse complement strand
CTTTCTATGGGGCAGAGACCCCCCCACCCCCGCTATGGGGCGCCCCACAACCTCGCTATGGGGCGGGGAGACCCACAGAGCCCCCCACAGCCCCCCACATCCCCCCCCGACCCGCCTGGATGGGGATGGGACCCCCCTAAACCCTCTTGATCCCCTGCTTTATGGGGTTGGGATCTCTTTCTATGGGGCTGGGACCCCTTTCTATGGGGCAGGGGAGTCCTCAACCCCGCTATGGGGCGCCCCACGCGCTATGGGGCGCCCCACAACCTCGCTATGGGGCAGGGAGACCCACACATCCCCCCTCACCCCCCCAACCCACCTGGATGGGGGTGGGATCCCCCTACATCTTCCTGATTCCCCCCCTCTATGGGGCAGGGACCCCCCTCTATGGGGCAGAGACCCCCCCAACCCCATTATTGGGCGCCCCATAACCGCGCTATGGGGCGGGGAGACCCACACACACCCCTAATCCCCCTCCATGGGGG
>NW_015091495.1:4512-6899 GCF_001431845.1 Calidris pugnax | reverse complement strand
GCTGACGAAGAAGCAGACGCAGAAGGACCTGGAGTGCGCCACCCTCCTGCGGCACCACGAGGCCACCCAGCAATTAGAGGCTCGTCAGCTAACGACCCTGCACCGCACCCGCGCCCACCTGGCGCGCTGCCAGCACCAGTGCGAACTGGCCAACCAGCGCCAGTACAACCAGCGGCGCCAGCAGGACCTGCGCCACAAGCACGCCGCCCAGCTCCGCCAGCAGCCCAAGAGCCTGCGCGTAGGTCCCGCCGCGCGCCGGGGGGGAGCACACCCCGGGGGGAGAGCACAAACCCCCTCCCCGCACCTCCCAGGAGCAGCCGGGGGCACCCGAGGGGATTCGGAGCAATTTGGGGGAGGTTCGGAGGAATTCGGAGGGAATTCGGGGAAATTTGGAGGAAATTCGGAGGAATTCGGAGGAAATTTGGGAAAATTGGAGCGAAATTTGGAGGAATTCGGAGGAAATTTGGAGAATTTAGGAGGGAATTCGGAGGAATTAGGAAATTCGGGGACATTGGAGCAAAATTTGGAAGAAATCAGAGGAAATTTGCAGGCATTAGAGCGAAATTCAGAGGAATTTGGAGGAAATTCGGGAACATTAGAGCGAAATTCGGAGCAATTTGGAGGAAATTTGGGGAAATTCAGAGGAAATTTGGGGAAATTCGGAGGAAATTTGGATGGATTCAGAAATTCGGGGAACTTGGAGCAAAATTTGGAGGAGTTCGGAGGAAATTTGGGGACATTAGAGCGAAATTTGGAGAAGTTCGGAGGAAATTCGGGGACATTAGAGCGAAATTCGGAGGAGTTCAGAGGAAATTCGGGCACATTAGAGCGAAATTCTGAGCAATTCGGAGGAAATTTGGAGGAATTAGGAAATTCGGGGAACTTGGAGCGAAATTTGGAAGAAATCGGAGGAAATTTGCAGGCATTAGAGCAAAATTCAGAGGAATTCGGAGGAAATTCAGGGAAATTAGAGCAAAATTTGGCGGAATTCGGAGGAAATTTGGATAAATTTGGAGGAAATTTGGAGAATTTGGGAAGAAATTCAGAGGAACTAAGAAATTTGGGAAAATTGGAGCAAAATTTAGAGAAGTTTGGAGGGAATTCGGGGAAATTCGGAGGAGATTTGGAGGAATTAAGAGGAAATTCGGAGGAATTAGAAAATTTGGGGAAATCAGAGCGAAATTTGGAGGAATTAGGAGGAAATTTAGAGGGATTGGAGCAAAACTTGGGGGAATTAGGAAATCTGGAGGAATCACGAACTTTACGCAAATTGGGGAATTCAAGTGAATTGGGAAATTTAGATGAATTTGGAGAAAATTTGGAGGAATTAGAAGAAAATTCAGGGAAATGGGAGCCAAATTTGGAGGAATTTGGAGGAGATCTGGACGAATTAGAAGGAAATTTGGATGAGTTTGAGGGAAATTTAGATGATTTGGATCAAAATTCAGGCAACCCGGAGCAAAATTTAGGTGAATTTGGAGTAAATTTTGGTGAATTGGAGGGAAATTTGGATGAATTTGAAGGAGACTTGTGCGACTCGGAGGAAAATGTAGGCGGGTTTGGGGGAAGTTTGGGTGAATTGGAAGAAAATTTAGGCGAATTGGAAGAAAATTTGGGCGCGTTCGGACATTTAGGTGATTCGAGGCAAAATTTGGAAGAAGTGGAGCAAAATTTAAGTGAATCGGGAACAAATTTGGGCAAATCGGGGCTGAATTCAGTCAAATCAGGAAGGAATTCAGTCAGATTTGACCCAAATCCAGTCAGATTTGACACAAATTCAGTCAAATTTGACCCTGATCAGGTTGAATCAGGCCAAAATCCAGACGAATTTGACCCAAATTCAGTCAAATTTGACCCAAATCCTGTTAAATTTGACCCAAATCCAGTTAAATTTGACCCAAATGTGGTTGAATCAGGCCAAGATTCAGTCAGATTTGACCCAAATCCAGTCAGATTTGACACAAATTCAGTCAAATTTGACCCTGATCAGGTTGAATCAGGCCAAAATCCAGACGAATTTGACCCAAATTCAGTCAAATTTGACCCAAATCCTGTTAAATTTGACCCAAATCCAGTTAAATTTGACCCAAATGTGGTTGAATCAGGCCAAGATTCAGTCAGATTTGACCCAAATCCAGTCGGATTTGAGCCAAATTCAGGCAAATTTGACCCAAATTCAGACAGGTTTGACCCAAATTCAGACAAATTTGACCCAAATTCAGACAAATTTGCCACAAATCCAGATAAATTTGCCCCAAATCCAGTCCATTTTGCCCCAAATCCCCTCAAACCGGGCCTAACCCCCCTCAGAGCAGGCCCCAAACCAGGCCCCAACTCCCTCAGACCAGGCCCCAATCCCCCCAAATTCCCCTCAAACCCCCCCAAAT
>NW_015091495.1:0-215 GCF_001431845.1 Calidris pugnax | reverse complement strand
GGGGGGGTCACCAGAGGGTTGAGGACGCAACGGGGGGTCACCCAAGGGTGGTGGGACTCAACGGGGGGTCACCCAAGGGTGGTGGGACTCAACAGGGGGTCACCCAAGAGTTGAGGACCCACGGGGGGGTCACCCAAGGGTGGTGGGACTCAACGGGGGCGTCACCCAAGAGTTGAGGACCCAACAGGGGGTCACCCAAGGGTGGTGGGACTCAA
>NW_015091494.1:4924-5622 GCF_001431845.1 Calidris pugnax | reverse complement strand
CAGGGAGGAGTTTCTCTCTGGAGATCCTGATCCAAAAGCTTCTCTTCATGTGAAAATCATTGAACTATGGGACTTTTTTGCGGCCCTTTCTGGTTGCCAGTCTGTTTTCTGTGCTTCCTCCATATTCCATCCAAATCCTATGACATCCCTTCTCCTTTTTTGAGGAAAACCTGACTTGGTGGTGGTTTTTCTTGCCTTTGTAGTCTCCAACCTGCTGCAGACGGCCTCCTCCAGCAGCAGACCCGGGGGACAGCTGAACCCAGAGCTGGCTCTGCATGTCCTGCACGAGGCTCGGGGCAACGTTGCGGTAGGGAGCAGCGATTCCCCCTGAAGAACCCGCTTTGTTCCTGGTTTGAGCTGGGAGTTGCTGGGAGTTGGCTCTTCCAGGGGCCGGGATCTCTTTGCTAAAGGCGCCGGGTGCTGCCCGTGGCCGCGTGAGCGTCTCGTGGGGTGACAGACCCCGTCCCGGTGCATCCCTTGGAGCTTGTTTGGCTTCTGGGACAATGTGGAGAATGGAATTTCTCCTGGGAATGAGGGACTATGAGACAAAACACCAGATCTGCCCTGGGTGAAGCCCCGAGCGGCTCTGATTTGCTCCCTCTGCTTTGACTGAACGCCACTGGGTGCCTGCCCCTCTCCACAAGGAGCCAGAATTGCCCTTTTTCCTCCTCTACTGGTGGAATTTATGGCCTTTTTTC
>NW_015091494.1:0-3125 GCF_001431845.1 Calidris pugnax | reverse complement strand
ATTTCCAGGGTGTTTGAGAAGATCCCGCAGACCAACACCCCCCTGAGGAGTCTCCATTCCCCCGGGCTGTTGCCAAGGCCCCGGGCACCGACACCGCCCCAACGGCGGGGCCATTTTTCCCTGCATGGCGGGCCTGTGCTGGTGACTGGGAGCGCTCCCTGCCCTCCCTGCCAACACCCCCCCATCCAAGCAGGGACAGCTCCAGGTGCCCCTTGTCCCCCCCAGAGCTCCAAGGCCCCCGGCCCTCCCTCCCATGGGTGCCCCCCCTCAGCACTGGCAGCTCCCTGTCGGCCATGCACCCCCCAGAAACCCAGGCCCCCCAGCCCTTGCGCCACCAACTGTCCCGGGAGGAGCCCCTGTCTCTCCTGGGCCTTCTGCAGCCCCGGGACTCCTGGCCCCCCCTGACACCCCTCAGCCACTGAAACCGCTCAAAAGGAAGCAGGCTTCCAGAAAGAAGGAGTTAAAATGTCAGCTGGGGTCCTTCTTGGAATCCCCTCTCTCCCAACAAGGTCGACAACACTCTTTTGCTGCTTCCAGACATCCTTGTGCTGGGCTCAGGACTACTCCCTACATTCCTGCCTTCCTCTCTTGTCACTTGTCATAGCTCGGAGGAGTTGCAGGCCCCGTTTGTGCTCAGTCAGGCTACATTTGCTAGATCTTACCAAATCACCAAGGTGATAAATTGTCTGAGAGAACAGAACAAGTTGATAGGAAAGAACACCAGACCCATCAAATAACATGAAATGGTAGCCTCAGCAATTTTAGGATGAACCAAGGTCACTCCAACCTTGCCAAGTACACCAGGAAATTACCCAAATTAGGAAGAGTTCAGAAGTTTAACCCGAGGAAGACTCACAAGACGATCCCCACCCTGATGAAGGCACCGGAACTCCCACCAGACGACTCCTCAAAATGGAAGACTCCGCCTATATATGAATATGCATGTAAAGATATGAATATGCATGTCAAGATGATGTACCCTACACTCAAACTTGTCTAAAAAAGCTGCGCTGATTGCTAACGGGCGGAACTCTTTGTCCAGGGCGGCCTGGAGAGTTCCCCAACGCGTTGCTAATCAATACCTCCTGCTTATGGACTGGAAAACTTAGTCTCTGAGCAGTTTCTCTTTTGCCTTTTGGGGCAAATTTGGCATCACCAGGGAGGGCAAGAAGAGAGACAAAGGAGAGCGCCTGGCAGATGGAGACCAGCTCCTGCCCCCTCCTCTGACCTGTGCCAAAAATAAAGGGCTTTCTCTCTTCATTTATGACATTTTCTTGGTGATTTCACTGTTTCAGCCCCAGGATCCCATCGGGTGTCACGGAGACTTATCAATTTGTTAACTCCATGACCCATGTTTAGGGCTGTGGGGGGGTCCTGCTGTATGAGGTGGACACCTTCATGCTGGCTATCCTCTTCTCACCATCCCCTTGAATTACAGAATCACAGAATCTTCTAGGTTGGAAGGGACCTTCAAGATCATCTTGTCCAACCATCAACCAAACTGACAAAAATAGACACCTGCACAATAAACAAGAAGCATCACCATCACTAAACCATACTTCCCAGCACTACATCAATGGTGCCTCAACCACCTCCCTGGGCAGCCCATTCCAATGTCTGATAACCCTTTCAGTGAAAAAAATTTTCCTAATATCCAACCTGAACCTGCCCTGGTGCAACTTGAGGCCATTTCCTCTCGTCCTGTCGCCTGTGACTTGGGAGAAGAGACCGACCCCCACCTCTCTAGAACCTCCTTTCAGGGAGTTGTAGAGAGCAATAAGGTCTCCCCTCAGCCTCCTCTTCTCCAGGCTGAATAACCCCAGTTCCCTCAGCCTCTCCTCATAAGACTTGTGCTCCAGACCATTCACCATCTTTGTCACCCTTCTCTGGACCCGCTCCAGCACCTCTATGTCTTTTTTATGGTAGGGGGCCCAAAACGGGACACAGTACTCAAGGTGAGGCCTCACCAGTGCCGAGTACAGGGGGACAATCACCTCTCGGGCCCTACTCCCCACGCTGTTCCTGACACAGGCCAGGATGCTGTTGGCCTTCTTGGCCACCCGGGCACGCTGCTGGCTCATGTTCAGCCGACAGTCGACCAACACCCCCAGGTCCTTTTCTGCCAGGCAGCTCCAGCCACTCTGCCCCCAGCCTGGAGCGCTGCAGGGGGTTGTTGTGACCCAAGTGCAGGACCTGGCACTTGGCCTTGTTGAACCTCATCCTGTTGGTCTCAGCCCATCCAGCCAGCCTTTCCAGATCTCTCTGCAGAGCGTCTCTACCCTCTAGCAGGTCAACACTGCCACCCAGCTTGGTGTCATCTGCAAACTTACTGAGGGTAGACATTACAATGTTTTCTCCATGAAGGTAACAATGGAGATGTCTCTGCACATGGTCCACCTTGGCAACTTGGCAACTTGGAGGACGTCTGCACCAGGATGTTTGCTTTGTGGTTGGAAGTGTCAGCACCAGCCAAACCAGGAGACAACAAGGAGTGTGGTGGGGCAGCAGAGGTGGATGATGCCTCCATGGGGCTGTGGTTTGGTGGTGAGGGCAGGATGAATCTGCTGGGTTTTGTGGAGAAGAAGGGTTTGAGGGAGCTCTGAAATGCAAATCAAAGCCTTTTTGGTTGCTGGCTGAGGAGTTAGAAGCAGCTGAGAGGTGGGAATGGTTAAAGCCATGCAGAGATGTCTCCATCTCCCCTCTCCAACACCTCACATCCCCTCGGCCTCCCTCCCTGCAGACAGAGAGTGGGTGGCACAAGCCCAAAACCCACCTTTCCCTCCTCCCTTCTCCCCTTACTCCTTCTTGAATGTCTGTGCATCAGATGGGGCCTTTGGTGGACCTTCCTGATGAGAAGATCCTCCAGCTTTATCCTCTCCCATGCTTGGGTGCTGCTGGTAACAGGTCCTGGTGCAGGTCCTTTGGGCAATGTCTTGTTGGACTCCAATCATGCAAGGTGAAGGCAACAGCCAACACCTGCAAGGGACTCTGGCCCCTACCTCCATATAGTTTAGGGTTGAGCACCTACGAGGTCTTTAGTCCTCGAAAGGGCCGACAATCAGAAGCAAAACACATTTTTGATTAATAGACCTTTTAAATTAATTTCTGCCCAAGAGCCACTATGA
>NW_015091493.1:25152-25732 GCF_001431845.1 Calidris pugnax | reverse complement strand
GGGGAGAGGGAGGGGAGTCAAGATGGCCGCCGGGTTGCCATGGCAACGGCGCCATTCAAGATGGCGGCCGGGCTCGGTGGGGAGACATGGTGGCCGCCATCTTGGGCTGTGGGCGGGGGAGGTGGTGGCCATCTTGGTTGGCTCAGCCAATGGCGGCTTTGCTTGGATACCGCCTTGGCCGCCATCTTGGTTGGCTCAGCCAATGGCGGCTCTGCTTGGATACCCGCCTTGGCGGCCATCTTGGCCTCCGCCACCACTCAATGGAGGCCGCCATCTTGTTCCTTCTCCCCACAGCCAGCAGCCGCCATCTTGGCCTCCCCCTACATCCTACAAAACCTCTAAAAAAACACCTAAAAAAACCCCAAAAACCACCCAAAACCCCACTCGGCCGCCATAAAAAAAAACCAGCCCAGAATCCTCGGGCAAATTTTTGAGGCAAAACAGTGAGTATTTTGGGAGGAGGTGGTAGGAGGGGTGAAGGGAAGGAAGGGAGGGGAGAAGCCAGGAGCCTACCGCACCGTTTAATATATATATCATATAAAAAATATCTATGTACATTTATTATTCTTATATTAGGAGC
>NW_015091493.1:14719-15353 GCF_001431845.1 Calidris pugnax | reverse complement strand
GGGGGGGACATTCAGGTGTTTGGGTGACACCCAACACCCCCTTGATCCTCCTCCTCTCGGGGTCACCCCAGGAATTGCCACAACCCCCCTAAACCCATTCCAGGGGTGTCCAAAAGGCTCTAAAAGACCCCAATTTCTTCCTTCCCCCCCCCACCAAGGGGGACCCAGATATTTGGGGTGTCCCCCCCCCACAAAAAAAAGGGGACACACAGGTGTTTGGGTGACACACAACACCCCCTTGATCCTCCTCCTCCTCTCAGGGTCACCCCAGGAATTGCCACAACCCCCCTAAACCCATTCCACGGGTGTCCAAAAGGCTCTAAAAGAACCCAATTTCTTCCCCCCCCCCCCCCAAAAAAAAAGGGGACATTCAGGTGTTTGGGTGACACCCAACACCCCCCCACTTTGATCCTCCTCTTCTCCTCTTGGGGTGACCCCAGGAATTGCCACTCCCCCTCCCCAAAACCCATTCCAGGGGTGTCCAAAAGGCTCTAAAAGACCCCAATTTCTTCCACCCCCCCAAAAAAGGGGACCCAGATATTTGGGGTGTCCCCCCCCCCAAAAAAGGGGACAACCAGGGGTTTGGGGGACACCCCCCACCCCCTTGATCCTCCTCCTCCTCTCAGGGTCCCTT
>NW_015091493.1:4679-12354 GCF_001431845.1 Calidris pugnax | reverse complement strand
GTCCCCCCCAGTTTGGCCCAGTGCCCCTCCCATTCCTCCCAGTGCCCCCCCAACTTGTCCCAGCGCCCCCCAATTCGTCCCAGTGGCCCCCAGTGCCCTCCCAGTTCATCCCAGTGCCCTCCCAGTTCATCCCAGTGCCTCCCAGTTCCCTTACGCTGGCGGCCGACTGTCCCTGCGCCCGCGGCCGGGAAGAGAGAGAACGTCACCAGGGGGAGGGACACACATTGGGGACAGGATTTTGGGGTGAATTCAGCACATTTTGGGGCTCCCGGCAGGATTTTGGGGTGAATTCAGCAGTTTTTAGAGCACCCAGCAGGATTTTGGGGTGAATCTACGCTATTTTGGGTCATCTAGGAGGATTTTTGGGAGAAACTAGCAGATTTTGGGTCATCAAGCAGGATTTTGGGGTGAATTCAGCAGATTTTGGGTCATCAAGCAGGATTTTTGGGTGAATTCAGCACATTTTGGGGCTCCCAGCAAGATTTTTGGGGTGAATTCAGCAGTTTTTAGAGCACCCACCAGGATTTTGGGGCGAATCTACCCTATTTTGGGTCATCAAGCAGGATTTTTGGGTGAATCTACCCTATTTGGGGTCATCTAGGAGGATTTTGGGGTGAATTCAGCACATTTTGGGTCATCAAGCAGGATTTTGGGGTGAATTCAGCAGCTTTTAGAGCACCCAGCAGGATTTTGGGGTGAATCTACCCTATTTTGGGTCATCAAGCAGGATTTTGGGGTGAATCTACCCTATTTTGGGTCATCAAGCAGGTTTTTGGGGTGAATTAAGTGCATTTTGGGGCATCTACAAGGATTTTGGGGTGAGTTCATCAGATTTTGGGGCTCCCAGCAGGATTTTGGGGTGAATTCAGCAGCTTTTAGAGCACCCACCAGGATTTTGAGGTGAATCTACGCTATTTTGGGTTATCAAGCACGTTTTTGGGGTGAATTCAGCACATTTTGGGGCTCCCAGCAGGATTTTGGGGTGAATCTACCCTATTATGGGTCATCTAGGAGGATTTTTGGGAGAAACTAGCAGATTTGGGGTCATCAAGCAGGATTTTGGGGTGAATTCAGCAGCTTTTAGAGCACCCAGCAGGATTTTGGGGCAAATCTACCCTATTTGGGGTCATCAAGCAGGATTTTGGTGTGAATCTATGCTATTTTGGGTCATCTAGGAGGATTTTGGGGTGAAACTAGCAGATTTTGTGTCATCAAGCAGGATTTTGGTGTGAATTCAGTGCATTTTGGGTCATCAAGCAGGATTTTGGGGTGAATTCAGCAGCTTTTAGAGCACCCAGCAGGATTTTGGGGCAAATCTACCCTATTTTGGGTCATCAAGCAGGATTTTGGGGTGAATCTACCCTATTTGGGGTCATCAAGCAGGATTTTGGGGTGAATTCAGCACATTTTGGGTCATCAAGCAGGATTTTGGGGTGAATTCAGCAGTTTTTAGAGCTCCCAGCAGGATTTTGGGCCGAATCTACCATATTTTGGGTCATCAAGCAGGATTTTGGGGTGAATCTACCCTATTTGGGGTCATCTAGGAGGATTTTGGGGTGAATTCAGCAGGTTTTGGGGGTGCTCTGGGGACCCCCCCCTTACCAGGTCACCCTTCACCCGGGGCCGCTGGGGAGAGAGGAGAGAGAGTGAGGGGGGGGGGACACACATTTGGGGTCAATTGGGGACATTTGGGAACACTGATGGGATGGGGGGGACACGGGACACTGGGGGGGGATACTGGGGGATACTGGTGACACTGGGGGACACTGGGGGGGTCACCTTGGCGGCGCAGACGATGTTGATGCTCTTGTTCCTCCCCGGGAAGAAGTTAATGACCTGGGGGAAAGGAAGGGGTTAACGAGGGCTCCCAGTGCCTCCCAGTCCTTCCCAGTGACTCCCAGTACCTCCCAGTCCTTCCCAGCACCTCCCAGTCCTTCCCAGTGCCTCCCAGTCCCATTCAATCCATAGCAAAGCACCACAAAGCATTAGAGTTGACACCACCCCAGCCCTCCCAGTGCCTCCCAGTCCTTCCCAGTACCACACAAGATGACTTTGCAATGCAAAGCCCAGCACCAGTGCCCTCCCAGTCCTTCCCAGTGCCTCCCAGTCCCATTCAATCCATAGCAAAGCACCACAAAGCATTAGAGTTGACACCACCCCAGCCCTCCCAGTGCCTCCCAGTCCTTCCCAGTACCACACAAGATGACTTTGCAATGCAAAGCCCAGGAGGATTTTGGGGTGAAACTAGCAGATTTTGGGTCATCAAGCAGGATTTTGGTGTGAATTCAGTGCATTTTGGGTCATCAAGCAGGATTTTGGGGTGAATTCAGCAGCTTTTAGAGCACCCAGCAGGATTTTGGGGCAAATCTACCCTATTTTGGGTCATCAAGCAGGATTTTGGGGTGAATCTACCCTATTTGGGGTCATCAAGCAGGATTTTGGGGTGAATTCAGCACATTTTGGGTCATCAAGCAGGATTTTGGGGTGAATTCAGCAGTTTTTAGAGCTCCCAGCAGGATTTTGGGCCGAATCTACCATATTTTGGGTCATCAAGCAGGATTTTGGGGTGAATCTACCCTATTTGGGGTCATCTAGGAGGATTTTGGGGTGAATTCAGCAGGTTTTGGGGGTGCTCTGGGGACCCCCCCCTTACCAGGTCACCCTTCACCCGGGGCCGCTGGGGAGAGAGGAGAGAGAGTGAGGGGGGGGACACACATTTGGGGTCAATTGGGGACATTTGGGAACACTGATGGGATGGGGGGGACACGGGACACTGGGGGGGGATACTGGGGGATACTGGTGACACTGGGGGACACTGGGGGGGTCACCTTGGCGGCGCAGACGATGTTGATGCTCTTGTTCCTCCCCGGGAAGAAGTTAATGACCTGGGGGAAAGGAAGGGGTTAACGAGGGCTCCCAGTGCCTCCCAGTCCTTCCCAGTGCCTCCCAGTGCCTCCCAGTGCCTCCCAGTCCTTCCCAGTGCCATGCAAGATGACTTTGCAATGCAAAGCCCTGCACCAGCACCATCCCAGTACCTCCCAGTCCCTCCCAGTCCCATTCAATCCATAGCAAAGCACCACAAAGCATTGCCCTTTGCAGCCTTAGAGCCCTCCCAGTGCCTCCCAGTGCCTCCCAGCTCCTCCCAGTGCTATTTTGGGGTGAATTCAGCAGTTTTTAGAGCTCCCAGCAGGATTTTGGGCCGAATCTACCATCAGACACCACCCCAGCTCTCCCAGTGCCTCCCAGTCCTTCCCAGTGCCTCCCAGTGCCTCCCAGTCCCATTCAATCCATAGCAAAGCACCACAAAGCATTGCCATTTGCACCCTTAGAGCCCTCCCAGCGCTTCCCAGTGCCTCCCAGTCCTTCCCAGTGCCACGCAAGATGACTTTGCGATGCAAAGCCCTGCACCAGCACCATCCCAGTGCCTCCCAGTCCCATTCAATCCATAGCAAAGCACCACAAAGCATTGCCATTTGCACCCTTAGAGCCCTCCCAGCGCTTCCCAGTGCCTCCCAGTCCTTCCCAGTGCCTCCCAGTCCTTCCCAGCTCACCCGGTTGACCTTGAGGAGGACGCAGGGGGTGCCGGTGCCGTAGCCGTAGTCGTCGTCGGGGCCCAGGCCGGCGCAGGGTCCCAGGGAGGAGCGGTTGAAGCGACAGGCGCGTTTGGGGTAGTTGGGGACGCTGTCGTCCGGCTGCTCGTTGTACCGGCCGGGCACGCAGGCGGCGTTGCGGGCGGCTTGCACGCTGTCGTTGTACGCTGCACCCGCTCACACCGGGCACCAGTCACCACCAGTGCCACACCAGGAACCCCTGGCACCCGCCCCCCGCCTCCCAGGGGCTTCCCAGGAAGGTTTAGGGCCATCCCAGTAAGGTTTAGGGTCATCCCAGTAAGGTTTAGGGTCATCCCAGTAAGGATTTGGGTCCTCCCAGTAGGGTTTAGGGTCCTCCCAGTGTCTCCCAGTAAGGATTAGACCCCTACCAGTACCTCCCAGTGCCACCCAGGGCCATCCCAGTAGGGTTTAGGGCCATCCCAGTAAAGATTTAGGTACTCCCAGTGCCTCCCAGTAAAGATTAGAGCCCTACCAATACCTCCCAGTGCCACCCAAGGCCATCCCAGTAGGGTTTAGGGCCATCACAGTAAAGATTTAGGTACCCCCAGTGCCTCCCAGTAAGGATTAGACCCCTACCAGTACCTCCCAGTGCCACCCAGGGCCATCCCAGTAGGGTTTAGGGCCATCCCAGTAAGGTTTATGGTCATCCCAGTAAGGCTTTGGGTATTCCCTGTGCCTCCCAGTGCCACCCAGGGCCTTCCCAGTAGGGTTTAGGGCCATCCCAGTAAAGATTTAGGTACTCCCAGTGCCTCCCAGTAAAGATTAGAGCCCTACCAGTACCTCCCAGTGCCACCCAAGGCCATCCCAGTAGGGTTTAGGGCCATCACAGTAAAGATTTAGGTATTCCCAGTGCCTCCCAGTAAGGATTAGAGCCCTACCAGTACCTCCCAGTGCCACCCAGGGCCATCCCAGTAGGGTTTAGGGCCATCCCAGTAAGGTTTATGGTCATCCCAGTAAGGCTTTGGGTATTCCCTGTGCCTCCCAGTGCCACCCAGGGCCTTCCCAGTAGGGTTTAGGGCCATCCCAGTAAGGTTTAGGGCCATCCCAGTAAGGTTTAGGGTCTTTCCAGTAAGGCTTTGGGTACTCCCAGTGCCTCCCAGTAAGGATTAGAGCCCTACCAATACCTCCCAGTGCCACCCAGGGCCATCCCAGTAGGGTTTAGGGCCATCCCAATAGGGTTTAGGGCACTCCCAGTAAGGATTTGGGTCCTCCCAGTGCTTCCCAGTAAGGATTAGAGCCCTACCGGTACCTCCCAGTGCCACCCAGGGCCATCCCAGTAAGGTTTAGGGTCCTCCCAGTAGGGTTTAGGGCGATCCCAGTGCTTCCCAGTAAGGATTAGAACCCTACCAGTAGCTCCCAGTGCCACCCAGCGCCATCCCAGTAGGGTTTAGGGTCATCCCAGTAAGGATTTGGGTCCTCCCAGTAGGGTTTAGGGTCCTCCCAGTGCCTCCCAGTAAGGATTAGACCCCTACCAGTACCTCCCTGTCCACCCAGGGCCATCCCAGTAGGGTTTAGGGCCCTCCCAGTAAGGTTTAGGGCCATCCCAGTACAGTTTAGGGTCCTCCCAGTAAGGTTCAGGGTCTTTCCAGTAAGGCTTTGGGTACTCCCAGTGCCTCCCAGTAAGGATTAGAGCCCTACCAATACCTCCCAGTGACACCCAGTGCCATCCCAGTAGGGTTTAGGGCCCTCCCAGTAAGGATCTGGGTACTCCCAGTAAGGATTAGAGCCCTCCCAGTATGGACTAGAGCTCTCCCAGTATGGACTAGAGCTCTCCCAGTATGGACTAGGGCCATCCCAGTGCTGCCCAGTGCCTCCCAGTATGGACTAGAGCCCTCCCAGTATGGACTAGGGCCATCCCAGTGCCTCCCAGTATGGACTAGAGCCCTCCCAGTATGGACTAGGGCCATCCCAGTGCCTCCCAGTATGGACTAGAGCCCTCCCAGTATGGACTAGGGCCATCCCAGTGCCTCCCAGTATGGACTAGAGCCCTCCCAGTATGGACTAGGGCCATCCCAGTGCCTCCCAGTATGGACTAGAGCCCTCCCAGTATGGACTAGGGCCATCCCAGTGCCTCCCAGTATGGACTAGAGCCCTCCCAGTATGGACTAGGGCCATCCCAGTGCCTCCCAGTATGGACTAGAGCCCTCCCAGTATGGACTAGGGCCATCCCAGTGCCTCCCAGTATGGACTACGGCCATCCCAGTATGGACTAGGGCCATCCCAGTGCCTCCCAGTATGGACTAGGGCCATCCCAGTTCCCTCCCAGTCTGTCCCAGTCCCCTCCCAGTGCCTCCCAGTATAGATTAGAGCCCTCCCAGTGTGGACTAGGACCATCCCAATGTCTCCCAGTATGGACTAAAGCTCTCCCAGTATGGACTAGGGCCATCCCAGTGCTGCCCAGTGCCTCCCAGTATGGACTAGGGCCATCCCAGTTCCCTCCCAGTCTGTCCCAGTCCCCTCCCAGTGCCTCCCAGTATAGATTAGAGCCTTCCCAGTGTGGACTAGGGCCATCCCAGTGCCTCCCAGTCTGTCCCAGTGCCTCCCAGTGCCCTCCCAGTGCCTCCCAGTATGGACTAGGGCCATCCCAGTTCCCTCCCAGTCTGTCCCAGTCCCCTCCCAGTGCCTCCCAGTATAGATTAGAGCCTTCCCAGTGTGGACTAGGGCCATCCCAGTGCCTCCCAGTATGGACTAGGGCCATCCCAGTTCCCTCCCAGTCTGCCCCAGTGCCCTCCCAGTGCCTCCCAGTATGGACTAGGGCCATCCCAGTTCCCTCCCAGTCTGTCCCAGTCCCCTCCCAGTGCCTCCCAGTATAGATTAGAGCCTTCCCAGTGTGGACTAGGGCCATCCCAGTGCCTCCCAGTCTGTCCCAGTGCCTCCCAGTGCCCTCCCAGTGCCTCCCAGTATGGACTAGGGCCATCCCAGTTCCCTCCCAGTGCCTCCCAGTGCCTCCCAGTATGGACTCACGCTCCAGGAACTGGTGCAGGGCCCGCACGTAGTGCCGCCAGGTCTGGCTCTGGGTGACGTTGAAGGTGACGTCGAGCCCCTCGGCACGAGGGCGGATCATCATCCCTGCGCACGAGGGCACGCTCGCACGAGGGACGGGCCTCGCACGAGGGGGGGGCCTTGCACGAGGGCCAGGCCTCGCACGAGGGGGGTCTCGTGCCAGGAAAAGACCTCGCACGGGGGACACGAGACACACGGAGACCTTGCACGAGGGGTAGGCCTTGCACGAGGGGCCTCGCACGAGGGACAGGCCTTGCACGAGGGCCAGGCCTCGCACGAGGGGGGTCTCGTGCCAGGAAAAGACCTCGCACGGGGGACACGAGACACACGGAGACCTTGCACGAGGGGTAGGCCTTGCACGAGGAGCCTCGCACGAGGGGCAGGCCTTGCACGAGTGCCTCACAGGTGGGACACGAGACACATGGAGACCTCGCACAAGGGCCAGGCCTCGCACGAGGGGCCTTGCACGAGGGACAGGCCTTGCACGAGGGCTGGGCCTCGCACAAGGGGCCTTGCACGAGGGCTGGGCCTCGCACGGGGACCTCACACGAGGCAGACAGGCACGGGGAGGATGTGGGGACGTGTAAGGAGGGGACAGGCCTCGCACGAGGGCCTTGCACGAGGACATGGGCGTGCACAGGGACACACGCACAAAGGGGCCTTGCACGAGGGACAGGCCTCGCACGTGAAGTGTCCCTCGCGCAAACCCTCGTGCAAGGGAACTCTTGTGCAAGGGCCAGTGGGTACAGGGGACGGTGAGGCTGCCCCCATCACACCCTCTCCCCTCCTTACACACCCCCCACTTGTGCAAGGGACCCCTCGTGTGAGCCATTGTACAAACCCTCATGCCAGGAACCCCTCGTGCGAGCCCTCGTGCACACCGGGGGTGGCAAAGCCACCCCCATCACACCCTCTCCCCCCTTATTCACAACCCCCCAAGCTCCCTTGTGTGAGGGACCCTCCTGTGAGCGACCTCTTGTGCAAACCCTCATGCGAGCCCTCGTGCAAACCCTCGTGCAAGCCCTTGTGCACACCAGGGGTGCCAAAACCACCCCCATCAC
>NW_015091493.1:0-446 GCF_001431845.1 Calidris pugnax | reverse complement strand
TCAACCTCCCCCCCCCCCACGGCTCCGTCCGCCCCGGGACTCGAACCCGCGACTCCCCGCTGATGCCGCCGCGCCCGCCTTATATGGACTCGGAGCCCCGCCCCCTTAAGGGGGATGGCCACGCCCCCTAAGGCCCTTTCGCCACGCCCCTTATGCTAATAGCCTGTTCTACAGCTCGATCCCCCCCCGCTGCGCGCGCCACGCCCCTTATGCAAATAGAGAGCTCTCAAGCCGCTCGCCACGCCCTCCTTATGCAAATGTAGAGGGGGCTCTCCCCCGTCTCTCTATGTTAATGAAGGGGCGGGGCGTCCCGCGGCGGTTCCCACCGTCCCCCATTGAGAGATTTGGGGAGTTGGGGGGGGGAGTGTCTTAAAGGGACCCCCGCAGGGAGCGTGGGGCTGGGAGGAGACTGGGAGATACTGGGGGGTTACTGGGAGCACTGGGGG
>NW_015091492.1:0-1316 GCF_001431845.1 Calidris pugnax | reverse complement strand
AGACCCCTCACTAGCTTGGTCGCTCTCCTCTGGACTTGCTCCAGCACTTCAACGTCCTTCCAGTAGTGAGGGGCACAGAACTGAATATAGAACTCGAGGTGAGGCCTCACCAGTGCCCAGTACAGGGGTACCATCACTGCCCTACTCCTGCTGGCCACGCTGTTCCTGATACAAGCCAGGATGTTGTTGGCCTTCTTGGGTGAGCTGGGCACACTGCTGGCTCCTGTTAAGTCGGCTGTCCACATACACCCCCACGTCCTTTTCTGCTGGGCAGCTTTCCAGCCACTCTTCCCCAAGCCTGTAGTGGTGCCTGTGGTTGTTGTGAGCGAAATGCAGGACCCGGAACTTGGTTTTATTGAACCTTTTGGGAAAGTTTCGATTTCCCAAGTTTGTGCTCTCACTACAAAATGGCCATGGGGTGCCGAGGAATGGGATGAAAATATTTGGAGTGAATCCTCAAACTCTGAGAAGGAGTTTGAATTTGATCCTGATTTAAAAATCACTGAGGTGGTGGAAGCAGAACCCCTCATACAAACGAGGGGGGAGGAGGAACGAGCAGACAGAGGAGTGCAGATCACTAGTACTTGCACTCTGAAAGAGTTAAGGGACTTTTTACAGATCTATCAGCAAAAGAGTGGGGGAGGCGTACTGTCATGGATTTTGCAAGCATGGGATAGTGGAACTGCTTCTATCCATTTATCAGTGAGTGAAAAAGATTTTCTAAACCACGGAGCCATTGATGATCAGGCAGAACAAGGATGTGCTCAGCTGCAAAGAGTCAGAGGTCCTGACAGGTGAGACACTGTTGCCCCAATCTCATAGCAGTGGTTGTGTGCAGCAGTTTTAGCAGCAGATTCAGAACCTGTTGAATTAGTGTCATCCTTCAGAAACTGGTGTATAATGGAGGAAGGTATTTATTTGGTGCAGCAGATGAGGATGTCTCATGTGTCAGTTACAGGATCCAATCCGGACAGTGTAGCATTGACAAAAAGTACCAAAGTGCAGGTTTTGAGAGGAGCACCTGCCTCACTAAACCCTGCAGTGACAAATGCTGTGGTCAACGTAGGCGCCCCAGCAAACACCTTGAGGGGAACTGGGGCTGTGATTTCGGGACAATCTGTGCGGGTGGTGATCAAAGGAGAGGGGGCAAAATGGAAAGGAGCTACAGCATGGGTGATGAGGAACCAAATGTGGAATGATTTTGTACAAGCTGGTATCCCACAACCAGGGACAGATGCCGTCACAACATCAGAAGTGTTTCCCCAATGTCAAAAGTTAGCATTTATGCAAAAAAGCCGACTGCCCCCAGCCCCACC
>NW_015091491.1:38255-40150 GCF_001431845.1 Calidris pugnax | reverse complement strand
TTTTTTTTTAACTGATTTTTCCCTTTTTCGCAGCGTTTACGGGGGCTCCGATGCGGTGGGAGAGACGTGAGTGCCCCCCCCATCCTCAATTTAAAAAAATAGCTATTTTAAAATATTTTATTAAGTTTTTAGTATTTCGGGGTTTTTTTTTTAACTGATTTTTCCCTTTTTCGCAGCGTTTACGGGGGCTCCGATGAGCTCTCCGATGACATCACGCAGCAGCAGCTCCTGCCCGGGGTCAAGTGAGTTTCTCCAGGGGGGACACACACAAAAAAGGTGTGGTTTTGGGTGGAAAAAGGAGCGGATTGGGATTATCCGCCCCGTAACGGTGTTTTTCTCTCCCCCCCTTCCACAGGGACCCCAATCTCTGGACCGTGAAGTGCAAGGTGGGTCCTAAAACCCCTCTTTTTGGCCCCAAATCGGGGAGGAACCTGGAGGGGGGACACAGGGTGACATCACCGGTCCTAAAACCCCTCTTTTTGTCCCCAGAGTGACATCACCAGTCCTAAAACCCCTCATTTTGTCCCCAGATTGGGGAGGAGCACAGAGGGGGGACACAGGTTGATGTCACTGGTCCCAAAATTCCTCTTTTCTGTCCCCAGAGTGACATCGTTTGGGGACACAGGGTGACATCACCGGTCCTAAAACCCCTCTTTTTGTCCCCAGAGTGACATCACCAGTCCTAAAACCCCTCTTTTATCCCCAGAGTGACATCACCAGTCCTAAAACCCTTCTTTTTCTCCCCAGAGTGATGTCACCGGTCCTAAACTTCCTCTTTTTGTCCCCAGAGTGACATCACCAGTCCTAAAACCCCTCTTTTTCTCCCCAGAGTGACATCACCGGTCCTAAACTCCCTCTTTTTGTCCCCAGAGTGATGTCACTGGTCCTAAACTCCCTTTTTTTGTCCCCAGAGTGATGTCACCGGTCCTAAAACCCCTCTTTTTGTCCCCAGATCGGGGAGGAGCGCAGAGGGGGGGACACAGGGTGACATCCATGATCCCAAAACCCCATTTTTTGTCCCCAGATCGGGGAGGAGCGCAGAGGGGGGCACACAGGGTGACATCCATGATCCCAAAACCCCATTTTTTCTCCCCAGATCGGGGAGGAGCGCAGGGGGGGTGACACAGGGTGACATCCATGATCCCAAAACCCCATTTTTTCTCCCCAGATCGGGGAGGAGCGCAGGGGGGGTGACACAGGGTGACATCCATGATCCCAAAACCCCATTTTTTCTCCCCAGATCGGGGAGGAGCGCAGGGGGGGGGACACAGGGTGACATCCATGATCCCAAAACCCCATTTTTTGTCCCCAGATCGGGGAGGAGCGCAGAGGGGGGCACACAGGGTGACATCCATGATCCCAAAACCCCATTTTTTCTCCCCAGATCGGGGAGGAGCGCGCCACGGCCATCGCCCTCATGCGGAAGTTCATCGCGTACCAGTTCACCGACACGGTGAGGCCCTGGAGAAAAGGGTGGGGGGTGTCTGGGCCGTGGTGACCCCCAACCTCCCCATGGGGGTCCTCGAGATGTCCCCAACCTCTCCCTTGTGTGTGTGTCCCTCCTCCAGCCCCTCCAGATCAAGTCGGTGGTGGCCCCCGAGCACGTGAAGGGGTACATCTACGTGGAGGCCTACAAGCAGACCCACGTCAAGCAGGCCATCGAGGGGGTGGGCAACCTGCGGATGGGCTACTGGAACCAGCAGATGGTGCCCATCAAGGAGATGACCGACGTCCTCAAGGTGGTCAAGGAGGTCACCAACCTCAAGCCCAAGTCTTGGGTGCGCCTCAAGAGGGGCATCTACAAGGACGACATCGCCCAGGTGAGGAGGAGGAAGAGGAGGAAGGGCCTGGGGGGTGTTGGGATGGGGTTGGGGGGCGCTGAGGGGGTTGTCATG
>NW_015091491.1:30091-37301 GCF_001431845.1 Calidris pugnax | reverse complement strand
GAGACCCCCCCAGAGGCTTTTCGATGCCGAGAAGATCCGGTAGGCGACCCTCAAAACCCCCTCAAAACCCCCCAAAACCCTGGGGGAATTGCCCCCCACCCCTCTCCTTGAGGATATGGGGGGGCTCATCCCCCTGGGGGGGTGTCTCTTTGGGTTTCAGGTCCCTGGGGGGGGACGTGGCCTCCGACGGCGACTTCCTCATCTTCGAGGGCAACCGCTACAGCCGCAAGGGCTTCCTCTTCAAGAGCTTCGCCATGTCGGCCGTGGTCAGACCCCAAAAACCCCCGCTTTCACCCCAAAAACATTGCCCGGCGCCAGGGGGTGGGGTGGGGGGGGTTCTGAGGCGCTGCTGAGACTGGGAGTGGTTTGGGAAGGGGGGAAACGGGGTGTTTTGGGGCAGAATGGGGCGTTTTGGAGTGGGGCGCAAGGAGGTTTGGGGCAGAATGGGGTGTTTTAGGGCAGAACACGGTGTTTTAGGGCAGAATGGGGTGTTTTGGGGCAGAACACGGGCCCTTTTGGGGCAGAATGGGCCGTTTTGGGGCATACCACAGAGCATTTGGGGGCAGAATGGGGTATTTTGAGGCGAAACATGGGGAGTTTTGGGTCAGAATGGGGTCTTTTGGGGCAGAACAGGGTGTTTTGGAGCAGAACAGGGCATTTTGGGGTGGAACATGGGACCTTTTAGGGCAGAATAGAGTATTTTAGGGCAGAACATGGGCCGTTTTGGGGCATAACACGGAGTATTTTGGGACAGAACGTGGCGTTTTGGAGCAGCTTAGGGTATTTTGGGGCAAAACATGGGGTCTTTTGGGTTGGAACGGGGTCTTTTGGGTCGGAACGGGGTGTTTTAGGGCATTTTGGGGTGTTTTAGGGCAGAACAGGGCGTTTTGGGGCGGAACACAAGGCCTTTTAGGGCAGAACAAGGTGTTTTGGAGCAGAACCCAGAGAGTTTTGGGTCAGACCTGTGCCTTTTAGAGCGGAACGTGGGGAGATGCGGAGTGGGGCGCTTTGGGCCAGCGGGGCAAAACATGGGGTCTTTTGGGTTGGAACGGGGTCTTTTGGGTCGGAACGGGGTGTTTTAGGGCATTTTGGGGTGTTTTAGGGCAGAACAGGGCGTTTTGGGGCGGAACACAAGGCCTTTTAGGGCAGAACAAGGTGTTTTGGAGCAGAACCCAGAGAGTTTTGGGTCAGACCTGTGCCTTTTAGAGCGGAACGTGGGGAGATGCGGAGTGGGGCGCTTTGGGCCAGCCTGGTTCCTTTTTTTGGGGTGTTTTTTTGTGTGTGGAGGGGGTGCATTTTGGGTCACCAGCCCCCTCCTCCCCCCAGATCACGGAGGGGGTGAAGCCCACCCTCTCGGAGCTGGAGAAGTTTGAGGACCAGCCCGAGGGCATCGACCTGGAGGTGGTGACGGAGAGCACGGGTAAGAGGGGGGGTGCCCCCACCATCCCCCTACCCTTTTTTTGGGGGGGAACACACACACCCTGCTGACCCTCCCTCCCCTTTTTTTCCCCCGTTTCCTCCAGGGAAGGAACGGGAGCACAACTTCCAGCCGGGGGACAACGTGGAGGTGTGTGAGGGGGAGCTCATCAACCTTCAGGGCAAGATCCTCAGCGTCGACGGCAACAAGATCACCATCATGCCCAAACACGAGGACCTGAAGGTCAGGGGGAGGGAAATAACACCAAAACCCCCTTATTCCTGCTTTTTCCCCCAATCCCCAATGGTGTTTTTCCTTCTTCCCCTTCTCCCAGGACATGCTGGAGTTCCCGGCGCAGGAGCTGAGGAAGTACTTCAAGATGGGGGACCACGTGAAGGTGATCGCGGGGCGCTTCGAGGGGGACACGGGGCTCATCGTCCGGGTGGAGGAGAACTTCGTCATCCTCTTCTCCGACCTCACCATGCACGAGGTAACGGGGCTTTTTTTGGGGTGAAAAAGGCCTCCTCGATGCCTTTTCTTGCTCAGAAATGGGCTGGGTTTTGGGGGGTAAACGTCCTGCCTTGAATGGGTTGGTTTTTTGGGGTGCAAAGCCCCACTCGGTGCCTTTTCCTGCCCCAAAACATGCTGATCTTTCGGGGGGGAAAGTCCTGCCCCAAAAAGGGGTGGTTTTTGGGATGAAAAACCCCACTCGGTGCCTTTTCCTGCCCCAAAATACGTTGATTTTGGGGGGGGGAAAGTCCTGCCCCAAAAAGGGGTGGTTTTTGGGATGAAAAACCCCACTCGGTGCCTTTTCCTGCCCCAAAATACGTTGATTTTGGGGGGGGGAAAGTCCTGCCCCAAAAAGGGCTGGGTTTTGGGGGTGCAAAGTCCCACTCGGTGCCTTTTCCTGCCCCAAAACATGCTGATTTTTTTGGGGGGGAAAGTCCTGCCCCAAAAAGGGGTGATTTTTGGGAGTGAAAAGTGCTACTCAGTGCCTTTTCCTGCCCTAAAATGGGCTGGATTTTTTTGGGGAAAACATTCTGTCCCAAAAACAGGCTGTTTTTTGGGGGGGGTGGGCAGGGAGAATGTCCTGCCCTGAAATGTGCTGGTTTTTGGGGGTGAAAAGTCCCACTCAATGCCTTTTCCTGCCCCAAAACAGGCTGGATTTTTTGGGGGGGGGAAAGTCCTGCCCCAAAAAGGGCTGAGTTTTGGGGGTGCAAAGTCCCACTTGGTGCCTTTTCCTGCCCCCAAATGGGACAGTTTTGGGGAGGGGAAACTCCTGCCCCAAAACAGGCTGTTTTTTGGGGCTAAAAAGAGTGGAAACGACCACCCCTGACCCTTTTTTTTTCTCTCTTTCCCCCCTCCCCAGCTGAAGGTGCTGCCCCGGGACCTGCAGCTCTGCTCGGAGACGGCCTCGGGGGTGGACGTTGGGGGGCAACACGAGTGGGGGGAGCTGGTGCAGCTGGACCCCCAAACCGTGGGCGTCATCGTCCGCCTGGAGAGAGAGACCTTCCAGGTGGGGTCCCCCAGGACTCGTTGGGGGTCTCCGGGGTCCTCCCTGCCCCTTATCCCCCAGGGGTCTGGATTTTTGGGGGGTCTCCAGCCTCTGGCTGTCGTGTCCCCCCCGTTAGGTGCTGAACATGTACGGGAAGGTGGTGACGGTGCGGCACCAGGCCGTCACCCGCAAGAAGGACAATCGCTTCGCCGTGGCCCTGGACTCGGAGCAGAACAACATCCACGTCAAGGACATCGTCAAAGTCATCGACGGCCCTCACTCGGTGGGGTCTTGGGGGGGTCCCTCAGGGGGTTTTGAGGGTCCCTTGGGGGGTATTGAGGGTTCCTCAGGGGTTTTAAGGGTCCCTCGTGTGGTTTTGGGTGTCCCTCCAGGGGTTTTGGGGGTCCCTTGGGGGATTTAAGGGTCCCTCCAGGGGTTTTGGAGGTCTCTCATGGGTTTTGGAGGGTCCCTCATGGGGTTTTGAGTGTCCCTTCTGGGGTTTTGGAGGTCTCTCATGGGTTTTAAGGGTCTCTCCAGGGGTTTCAGAGGTCTCTCATGGGTTTTGGAGGGTCCCTCATGGGATTTTGGGTATCTCTCCAGGGGTTTCAGAGGTCTCTCATGGGTGTTTGGGGTCCCCCGGGGGTTTTAAGGGTCCCTCCAGGGGTTTTGGAGGTCTCTCATGGGTGTTTGGGGTCCCTCGGGGGTTTTAAGGGTCTCTCCAGGGGTTTTGGGGGGTCCCTCCTGGGGTTTTGGGGGTCCCTTGTGGGCTTTAAGGGTTCCTTGTGGGGTTTTGGGTGTCCCTCCAGGGGTTTCGGAGGTCTCTCATGGGTTTTAAGGGTCTCTCCTGGGGTTTTGGAGGTCTCTCCTGGGGTTTTGGAGGTTTCTCATGGGTTTTTGGGGGTCCCTCCTGGGGTTTTGGGGGTCCCTTGGGGGTTTTAAGGGTCCCTCATGGGATTTTGGGTATCTCTCCAGGGGTTTTGGAGGTCTCATGGGTTTTTAGGGGTCCCTCGTGGGGTTTTGGGTGTCTCTCCAGGGGTTTCAGAGGTCTCTCATGGGTTTTGGAGGGTCCCTTGTGGGGTTTTGGGGGTCCCTTGGGGTTTTGGGGGTCCCTCGTGTGGTTTTGGGTGTCCCTTCAGGGGTTTTGGAGCTCTCTCATGGGTTTTGGGTGTCCCTCCAGGGGTTTGAGAGGTGTCTCATGGGTTTTGGGGGGTTCCTCATGGTGTTTTTAGGGATCCATTCGGGGGTTGGGGGTCCCTCTTGTCTCCCCCCCAGCACCCAGGGGTCACCCCATCCCCTCCCATCACCTGATCCTTCCCACGGCTGCGGCGGGGGGCACACACACAACCCAGTAACCTCTCTGGGGGTGTCTGGGGGTGTCTGGGGGTGTCGTGTGTGTCCCCCCCCTCAATTTTCCCCCGGGGGCAGGGCCGGGAGGGGGAGATCCGCCACCTTTTCCGGGGCTTCGCCTTCCTGCACTGCAAGAAGCTGGTGGAGAACGGGGGGATGTTCGTCTGCAAGACCCGACACCTCGTCCTGGCGGGGGGCTCCAAGGTGAGGGGGGGGACACACACCCCCAGGGGGTGTGCAGCCCCCCGTTTTTCCCTCCAACCCCCCGTTTTTCCCTCCAAACCCCCCCTTCTCTCTCCCTCCGGCAGCCCCGGGACGTCACCAACTTCACGGTGGGGGGCTTTGCCCCCATGAGCCCCCGCATCAGCAGCCCCATGCACCCCAGCGGGGCCGGTGAGTGGTGGTGGGGTGTCCCCCTCCCCCCAACAACCTCCCTGGGGGTGTCCCCCCACCCTTAAACCCCATCTCGATCGTGTGTCCCCCCCCAACCAGGCCAACGGGGGGGTTTTGGGGGCGGTGGGATGAGCCGTGGCCGCGGGCGCCGGGATAACGACCTCATCGGGCAGACGGTGCGCATCTCCCAGGGACCCTACAAAGGTGGGTGCTCCTCCAAAGTGGGTCCCCCCCAAAAGAAGGGGGAGGGGGAAGGGGGGTTTTGGGGGTCACCCTGATCCTTTCTTCCCCCCCCGACAGGCTACATCGGGGTGGTGAAGGACGCCACGGAGTCGACGGCCCGTGCAAAAGAAGGGGGAGGGGGAAGGGGGGTTTTGGGGGTCACCCTGATCCTTTCTTCCCCCCCCGACAGGCTACATCGGGGTGGTGAAGGACGCCACGGAGTCGACGGCCCGCGTGGAGCTGCACTCCACCTGCCAGACCATCTCGGTGGATCGGCAGCGCCTCACCACCGTGTGAGTGGGGGGCACGGGGAACCCCTTCCTTGGGGGTTTGGGGGGGGAGGAGGGCCTTGGAGACCCCTCCATGGGTCAGGGTGGCTCTCAAGAGACCTCTCAGTGGGTCGTGGTGGCCCTCAGAGACCCCTCGACAGGTTGAGGTGGCCATTGGAGATCCCTCGATGGCTCAGGGTGGCCCTTGGAGACCCCCAATGGGTCAGGGTGGTCCTTGGAGATCCCTTGACAGGTTGAGGTGGCCGTTGGAGACCCCTCCATGGGTCAGGGTGGCCCTCAAGAGACCTCTCAGTGGGTCATGGTGGCCCTCGGAGACCCCTCAATGGGTCAGGGTGGTCCTTGGAGACCCCTCGACAGGTTGAGGTGGCCGTTGGAGATCCCTCGATGGGTCATGGTGGCCCTCAAGAGACCTCTCAGTGGGTCATCGTGGCCCTCGGAGACTTCTCAGTGGGTCACAGTGGCCTTCAGAGATTTCTCAACAGGTTGAGGTGGCCCTTGGAGACCTCTCAGTGGGTCGGGGTGGCCCTTAGAGACCTCTCAATGGGTCAGGATGGCCCTTGGAGGCCCCTCAATGGGTCACAGTGGCCCTTGAAGACCCCTCAGTGGGTCAGAGTGGCCCTTGGAGACCCCTTGACAGGTTGAGGTGGCCCTTGGAGATCCCTCGATGGGTCATGGTGGCCCTTAAGAGACCTCTCAGTGGGTTGTCGTGGCCCTCAGAGACTTCTCAGTGGGTCACAGTGGCCTTCAGAGATTTCTCAACAGGTTGAGGTGGCCCTTGGAGACCTCTCAGTGGGTCATCGTGGCCCTCGGAGACTTCTCAGTGGGTCACAGTGGCCTTCAGAGATTTCTCAACAGGTTGAGGTGGCCCTTGGAGACCTCTCAGTGGGTCGGGGTGGCCCTTAGAGACCTCTCAATGGGTCAGGATGGCCCTTGGAGGCCCCTCAATGGGTCACAGTGGCCCTTGAAGACCCCTCAGTGGGTCAGAGTGGCCCTTGGAGACCCCTTGACAGGTTGAGGTGGCCCTTGGAGATCCCTCGATGGGTCATGGTGGCCCTTAAGAGACCTCTCAGTGGGTTGTCGTGGCCCTCAGAGACTTCTCAGTGGGTCACAGTGGCCTTCAGAGATCTCTCAACAGGTTGAGGTGGCCCTTGGAGGCCCCCCAATGGGTCAGGGTGGCCTTTGGAGACCCCTTGATGGATCAGGGTGGCTTTTGGAGGCCCCTTGATGGGTCAGGGTGGCCCTCGGAGACCCCCCGATGGGTCATGGTGGCCCTCGGAGACCCTTTGATGGGTCAGGGTGACCCTTGGAGGCCCCTGGATGGGTCAGGGTGACCCTTGGAGGCCCCTGGATGGGTCAGGGTGGCCCTTGGAGACCCCTCAACAGGTTGAGGTGGCCTTTGGAGATCCCTTGATGGGTTGAGGTGGCCCTTGGAGACCCCTCAGTAGGTCGTGGTGGCCCTTGGAGACCCTTTGATGGATCAGGGTGGCCTTTGGAGGCCCCTCCATGGGTCATGGTGGCCCTTGGAGACCCCTCAGTGGGTTGGGGTGGCCCTCAGAGACCCCTTGATGGATCAGGGTGGCTTTTGGAGGCCCCTGGATGGGTCAGGGTGGCCCTTGGAGACCCCCCAATGGGTCAGGGTGGCCCTTGGAGGCCCCTGGATGGGTCAGGGTGGCCCTCGGAGACCCCCCAATGGATCAGGGTGGCCCTCGGAGACCCCTCCATGGGTCATGGTGGCCCTCAGAGACCCCCGGATGGATTGGGGTGTTCAGCCATGAGCCGGGGGGCGGGGTGTGTGTGTCTTTGGGGGTCCCTGACCCCCCGACCTGTCCCCGCAGGGGGTCCCGGCGCCCCGGCGGGATGACCTCGGCCTACGGGCGCACCCCCATGTACGGCTCCCAGACCCCCATGTACGGCTCCGGCTCCCGCACCCCCATGTACGGCTCCCAGACCCCCCTGCACGACGGTGAGTGGGACGGGGGGACACGGGGGGGACCCCGGGACACGGGGAGGGAGGGGACGGGGATTGGGGGGACCCTGGGGACATGG
>NW_015091491.1:27123-27736 GCF_001431845.1 Calidris pugnax | reverse complement strand
CCCCGGGGGGGTGTTATTTTAGGGGGGGAAACCTCTGACCCCCCCCGATTTTCCTCTCCCCCTTCAGGGCGGGATGTGCTCCGTCTACCTGAAGGACAGCGAGAAGGTGGTCAGCATCTCCAGCGAGCACCTGGAGCCCGTCACCCCCACCAAGAGCAACAAGGTGGGGACCCCTACACCATCTTAGGGACCCCCTAGCACCTTGGGGACCCCCTAGCATCTTGGGGACCCCACCACCATCTTGGGGACTCCCCCACCATCTTAGGGACCCCCAGCATCTTGTGGACCCCCCACCACCTTGGGGACACCACCACCACCACCTTGGGGCCACCCCGGCGCCTTGGGGACCCCCCAGCATCTTGGGGACCCCCCACCACCCCCTTGGGGACCCCCCCCACCACCTTGGGGACCCCCCAGCATCTTGGGGAACCGCCACCACCTTGGGGCCACCCCGGCGCCTTGGGGACCCCACCACCACCTTGGGGACCCCCCACCACCTTGGGGACCCCCTAGCTTCTTGGGGACCCCCCCCACCACCTTGGAGCCACCCCGGTGCCTTGGGGACCCCCCCAGCATCTTGGGGACCCCACCACCTTGGGGACCCCCACCACCA
>NW_015091491.1:4758-5886 GCF_001431845.1 Calidris pugnax | reverse complement strand
CCTGAGCCGGGCCTCCAGCGGCACCGCCGGCACCGACGAGGTGCTGCGGGAGCGGCTGCGGCGGCACCAGGTGGGGGCGGAGCCCGGCGGGGGCAGCACCGGGGCCGAGGCCTGAGGGGAGGGGCGGGAGGGAGGGACCCTGCGGGGACATGGGGGTCCCTCGACATCTCTGGGGGGTCCCCAAATGTTCCTGCGGGTCCCCAAGTGTCCCATGGCCACCCTCGGTCATCTCTGGGGGTCCCCAAGTGTCCCCAGGTGTCCCCTGCCCACCCTTGGCCATCTCTGGGGGTCCCCGAGTGTCCCTTGGTCACCTCTGGGGGGGTCCCCAAATGTCCCTGGGGGTCCCCAAGTGTCCCCTGGTCACCTCTGGGGGGCCCCCAAATGTCCCTGGGGGTCCTATGGCCACTCTCAGCCTTCTCTGGGGGTCCCCAAGTGTCCCCAAATGTCCCTGGGGGTCCCCAAATGTCCTATGGCCACCCTTGGTCATCCCTGGGGGTCCCCAAATGTCCCCAAGTGCCTCTGGGGGTCCCCAAGTGTCCCCTGCCCACCCTTGGTCACTTCTCGGGGTCCCCGAGTGTCCCTTGGTCACCTCTGGGGGGTCCCCAAATGTCCTGTGGCCACCCTTGGTCATCTGTGGGGGTCCCCAAGTGTCCCCCGGGGTCCCCCAAATGTCCTGTGCCCACCCTCAGCCATCTCTGGGGGGGTCCCCAAGTGTCCCTGGGGGTCCCCACATGTCCCCTGCCCACCCTTGGCCATCTCTTGGGTTCCCCAGGTGTCCCTTGGTCACCTCTGGGGGGTCCCCAAATGTCTCTGGGGGTCCCCAAGTGTTCTATGGCCACCCTTGGTCATCTCTGGGGGTCCCCAAGTGCCCCAGGGGTCCCCAAGTGTCCCCGGGGGTCCCCCAAATGTCCCTGGGGGTCCCCAGGGGTCCCCTGGTCATCTCTGGGGGTCCCCAAGTGCCCCAGGGGTCCCCAAGTGTCCCCGGGGGTCCCCCAAATGTCCCTGGGGGTCCCCAGGGGTCCCCTGGTCATCTCTGGGGGTCCCCAAGTGTCCCTTGGTCACCTCTGGGGGGTCCCCAAATGTCTCTGGGGGTCCCCAAGTGCCCCTGGGGGTCCCCAAATGTCCTTG
>NW_015091491.1:2473-4036 GCF_001431845.1 Calidris pugnax | reverse complement strand
CCCTCCCCCTTTTGCTTTGTGCCCCCCCCAGGACATCTCCTGCCTCAACAGAGACCCCTCCAAGGTGGTGGTGGTGGACTGTCGCCGGGAGGCCTTCTGCCTCCAGCCCTACAACGGCCTGGCCCTGCCCCGCTGGGACGGCAGCTCCGAGGATCGGGCCCTCTACGACCTCACCGCCTTCCTCAAAAGTGGGTCCAGACCCCCCCTGTCCCCCCCCCTGCTCCCACAACCACCCCAGGGACCTCTGGAGATCACCCAGAGCCGGGTGGGATTCATCCAGGAGGATGGAGACCCCACCACCACCTTCTGGGCGGCCTCTTACAAGGGTTTGGGACCCTCAGAGGGAAGAAGTTCCTCCTCAAAGCGTTGAGGTGGATCCTCTCCACCAGTTCCCAGTCCTCCTGGAACTGGGAGGGGCCCAGAACTGGTCCCGGTTCTCCAGCTGTGGCCTCCTGTTGGCCACGTTCCTCTTGATGCCCCATCTTCAATGATGCCTTTGGCCTTCTTGGCCATTGGGGCACGTTGCTGGCTCATGGGCAACTTGGCCAACGTCAACTTGACTATGGCCAACACAGCCATGGCCAACATGGGCCTGGACCCATTGGCCACCCTCTTCTTGATGCCACCAAGGAGACCACTGGCCTTCTTGGCCACCACGGCACGTTGCTGGTTCATGGGTAACTTGACCATGATCAACATGGACACGGTTGCCTTGACTATGGCCAACATGGCCGTGGCCAACGCAACTGTGACCTCCCTGGACCCGTTGGCCACCCTTTTCTTGATGCCACCCAGGAGAGCATGGGTCTTCTTGGCCACCAGGCTACGTTGATGACCTATGGGCAACTTGACCATGGTCAACACGGCCACGGTCACCTTGACTATGGCCAACATGGCCATGGCCAACGCAACTGTGACCTCCCTGGACCCATTGGCCACTCTCTTCTTGATGCCACCAAGAAGACCACTGGCCTTCTTGGCCACCAGGCTACGGCCATGGCCAACGCAACTGTGACCTCCCTGGACCCATTGGCCACTCTCTTCTTGATGCCACCAAGAAGACCACTGGCCTTCTTGGCCACCATGGCCCATTGCTGGCTCATGGGCAACTTGACCATGGTCAACATGGCCATGGTCACCTTGACTATGGCCAACACGACCATGGCCAACACAGCCATGATCTTCCTCAACTCGTTGGCCACCCCAGGAGACCACTGGCCTCCTTGTCCCCAAGGCCACGTTGATGCCCCACGGTCATCGTGGTGCCCACCAAGACCCCCAGCTCCTTCTCTTTTTTTGGGGAGGGGGTGTGATTCCTCCCTCCCCAGGGGACAGGACTTGGTAGAACCCCATGAGGTTCCTCTTCCCACGCTGGGGGTCCCTCCGGATGGTGCCCACCCCCCACCCAACGTGGTTTCGGGGACCTTCCTTCCTCCTCAATGAACTTAGACCATCCATCGTTGACCCCTGGGGACCACGGCTGGTCCTGGGGGCCTCCAAACTTTTTTGGGGGGGGGAGGTTGTCTCCATATGGACATCCCCCGCCCCCCCCCCAATTTTTTG
>NW_015091491.1:0-481 GCF_001431845.1 Calidris pugnax | reverse complement strand
GGTGGTGGTGGTGGACTGTCGCCGGGAGGCCTTCTGCCTCCAGCCCTACAACGGCCTGGCCCTGCCCCGCTGGGACGGCAGCTCCGAGGATCGGGCCCTCTACGACCTCACCGCCTTCCTCAAAAGTGGGTCCAGACCCCCCCTGTCCCCCCCCCTGCTCCCACAACCACCCCAGGGACCTCTGGAGATCACCCAGAGCCGGGTGGGATTCATCCAGGAGGATGGAGACCCCACCACCTTCTGCTGGGCGGCCTCTTCCAGGGCTCTGGGACCCTCAAAGGGAAGACGTTCCTCCTCAAAGTGTTGAGGTGGATCCTCTCCACCAGTTCCCAGTCCTTCTGCAACTGGGAGGGGCCCAGAACTGGTCCCGGTTCTCCAGCTGTGGCCTCCTGTTGGCCACGTTCCTCTTGATGCCCCATCTTCAATGATGCCTTTGGCCTTCTTGGCCATTGGGGCACGTTGCTGGCTCATGGGCAACTTG
>NW_015091490.1:5412-6097 GCF_001431845.1 Calidris pugnax | reverse complement strand
TGTGGGGCAGGTGATGGTCCCCCCCCAGGCAGATCCTGCTGGCCAGGATGGAGGGGTACAGAACTCCTGGGTGGACTGTTCAGTGGAGAAGGAACTGGCCGGATGGTCGCATCCAGAGGGTGGTACTCAATGGCTCCAAGTCCAGATGAAGAGCAATGACAAGTGGTGTCCCTCAAGGGTCCGTGCTGGGACCGGGACCGTCTAACATTTTTATCAATGACATAGACAGAGGGATTGAGAGCACCGTCAGCGAGTTTGCAGATGACACCAAGCTGTGTGGTGTTGTCGATACACCAGAGGGACAGGAATGTCATTCAGGGGGACCAGGACGGGCTGGAGAGGTGGGCCCAGGTGAACCTCATGAGGGTCAACAAGAGCAAATGCAAGGGTCTGCACCTGGGCCGGAACAATCCTGGCCACCAATACAAACTGGGGGGTGAGGGATTGGAAAGCAGCCCTGAGGAAAGGGACTTGGGGGTGCTGGTGGAGGAGAAGCTGGACATGAGCAGGCAGGGGACACTTGCAGCCCAGAAGGTCAATCCCATCCTGGGCTGCATCAAAAGAAGCGTTGCCAGCAGGTCCAGAGAGGGGATTCTGCCACTTTACTCTGCTCTGGTGAGACCTCACCTGGAGTCTTGTGTGCATGGCGGGAGCCCTCAATATAAGAATGAGATGGACCTGGTTG
>NW_015091490.1:3938-4252 GCF_001431845.1 Calidris pugnax | reverse complement strand
TGGGGCGCAGTGTGGGGCGCTATGGGTTGCTGTGGGTCACTGTGGGGCAGGTGATGGAGTTCTACTGCAAGCCCTGCGAGATGGCTGTGTGGGGC
Source organism: Calidris pugnax (assembly GCF_001431845.1). Taxonomy (NCBI): domain Eukaryota; kingdom Metazoa; phylum Chordata; class Aves; order Charadriiformes; family Scolopacidae; genus Calidris; species Calidris pugnax. The sequence continues at coordinate 4,157 of NW_015091490.1, read as the reverse complement.
AAGGTGTGGGTCAGTGTGAGTCAGTGTGGGTCGGTGTGGGTCACTGCTGTGGGGCAGGTGATGGAGTTCTACTGTGAGCCCTGTGAGATGGGTGTGTGGGTTGGTGTGGGTCACTGTGGGTTGTTGTGGTGCACAGTGTGGGTCGGTGTGGGGCACAGTGTGGGTCGCTATGGGTTGCTGTGGGTCACTGTGGGGCAGGTGATGGAGTTCTACTGCAAG
>NW_015091490.1:0-1951 GCF_001431845.1 Calidris pugnax | reverse complement strand
TCAGGCTGCCGCAGCTGGCGGCGGCGGTGGGGCTGGTGTCGGAGATCAGCCAGCAGCTGGGGCAGCGCCGGCGCGAGGCCGAGGCCGAGATCGGCAGCACCTTCGAGGAGCTGGAGGCCGCGCTGCGCCAGCGCCGGGGGCTCCTCGTCAGGGACCTGGAGGCCACCTGCGGCGCCAAGCAGAAGGTAACGCTGTGGGCACCACGGGCACCACGGGCACGGGGCACCACGGGCACGAGACACCGTGGCCAATGGGACACCATGACCCACGGGGCACCATGACCCATGAGATACCATGGCCACGGGGCACTGTGGCCATGAGACACCATGGCCAATGGGGCACCATGACCCACGGGGCACCATGACCCACGGGGCACCATGGCCACGGGGCACATGACCCATGGGGCACCATGACCCATGAGACACCATGGCCAATGGGACACCATAGCTACAGGGCACCATGGCCACAGGGCACCATGGCCACAGGGCACCATGGCTACAGGGCACTATGACCCATGAGACACCATGGCCATGGGGCACTATGGCCAATGGAACACCATGGCCACGGGACACAATGTCCACATGCCACCATGGCCATAGGGCACCACGGCCACAAGACACCACAGCCATGAGACACCACGGCCAATGGAACACTGTGTCCATGGGACACCATATCCACAGGCCACCATGGCCATGGGACACTACAGCCATGAGACACCATGACCAATGGGACACCGTGTCCACATGCCACCATGGCCATGGGGCACCACAGCTACAAGACACCATGGCCAATGGGACACCATGTCCCTTGGCCACCATATCTGTGTGCCTCCATGTCCCTGTGCTGCCACTGTGGCCACGGGACACCACATCCCCCTGCCCCCGTGCTGCCATGTCCCCATGCTTTGTGCCTGTCCCCATGTCCCCATGTCCCTGTGTCCCCATGTCCCCGTGTCCCCAAGCCGCCATCGCTCCCCTGAGCCCCCGCCCAGGGGAGGTGGCCGTGCCGATGGCTCTCTGGGCTGTGGTGGGGGGGCTCTGGGACCCCCCCACCCCGGGAGTGACAGGGCGGGGTCCAGCTGGGGGTGGGGGTGCTGAGGGTCCCGTCATGGTGCTGAGGGTCTTGCAGAGTGGTGGGGGTCCCGTTGTGGTGCTGAGGGTCCCATGAGGTGTTGGGGGTCCCGTCCTGGTGTTGGGGGTCCCGTTGCAGTGCTGGGAGTCCCATGCAGTGTTGGGGGTCCCATCGTGGTGCCAGGGTTCCTGTTGTGGTGCTGGGGGTCCTGTCCCGGTGCTGGGAGTCCCGTTGCAGTGCTGGGGGTCCCACATGGTGCTGATGGTCCTGGTGCAGTGTTAAGGGTCCTGTCCCGGTGCTGGGGGTCCCGTTGTGGTGTCGGGGGTCCTGCATGGCACTGGTGGTCCTGGTGCAGTGTTTAGGGTTCCATCATGGTGTTGGGGGTCCCGTTGTGGTGTTGGGGTTCCTGGTGCAGTGCTGGGGGTCCCATCCTGGTGCTGGGGGTCCTGTTGTGGTGTCAGGGTTCCTGTGTGGCACTGAGGGTCCCCTCACAGTATTTAGGGTCCCGTTGCGGTGCTGGGGGTCCCACTGTGGTGTTGGGGTTCCCATCGTGGTCCTGGGGTTCCTGTTGTGGTGCCAGGGTTCCCATCATGGTGCCAGGGTTCCTGTCCCAGTGCCGGGGGTCCCATTGTGGTGCCGGGGGTCCTGTCATGGTGTTGGGGTTCCCATTGTGGTGTTAGGGGTCCCATTGCAGTGCCAGGGGTCCCATTGTGGTGCCAGGGTTCCTGCATGGCACTGAGGGTCCCATCGTGGTGCCAGGGGTCCTGTTGCAGTGCCAGGGGTCCCATTGTGGTGTTGGGGGTCCTGCATGGTGTTGATGGTCCTGGTGCAGTGTTTAGGGTCCCGTCATGGTGCTGGGGGTCCCATCCTGGTGCTGGGG
>NW_015091489.1:30926-31510 GCF_001431845.1 Calidris pugnax | reverse complement strand
CCCTGCCCACCCGTGTCCCCGTGTCCCCATCCCTACCTGCCAGCAGGGAGTAGGTGATGGCCGCCCTCAACCCCCTGTCCCCATCCTCGGCGTAGACGGACCCGGGGCTGAAGCTCAGGGGACCCCCCTGGGGTTTGGGGTTGGAGGACACACACAGAGACCATCTCAGCCCCGTGGGACCCCCGTGGGTGTCCCCCCACGTCCCCCCCAGCCCCACAGACAGACCTGGAGCTGCCCCTCGGTGACGTTGGCGGTGTAGACGGGGCTGGTGCAGACGGTGAGGCCCTGGTGGGTGCGGGGGGTGCAGGGCAGGAACTGGGGGTACTGGTCGTCCCCGTCCAGCACGTTCACCCGCACCCGGGCCGAGGCGTTGAACCGCTCCTTGGTGTTCATCTCCTGCCCACGCACACACCGACACATGGACACCCCCCAAATGGGACAGGGACACCCCCCAGGGGACAGGGACCCCCCCCAAGGGACAGGGACCCCCCCCAAGGGACAGGGACCTCCCAAAGGGACAGGGGACACCCAAAAGGGACGGGGAACCCAATGGGACAAGGACCCCAAAGGGACAGGGACCCCCC
>NW_015091489.1:29459-30009 GCF_001431845.1 Calidris pugnax | reverse complement strand
ATGGGACAGGGGACTCCCAAAAGGGACAGGGAACCCCCCCTCAAAAGGACAGGGACACCCAAAAGGGACGAGGACCCCCCCCAAGGGACAGGGGACTCAATGGGACAGGGAACCCCAAAAGGGACAGGGACCTCCCAAAGGGACAGGGGACACCCAAAAGGGACGGGGAACCCAATGGGACAAGGACCCCAAAGGGCAGAAAGGACAGGGAACTCCCTCCAGGGGACAGGGATCCCCCCAAAGGGACAGGGGACCCCCAAAAGGGACGGGGAACCCAATGGGACAAGGACCCCAAAGGGACAGGGACCCCCCCAAAGAGACAGGGGACTCAATGGGACAGGAACACCCCAAGAGGACAGGGACCCCCCTCCAGGGGACAGGGACCCCCCCAAAGGGACAGGGGACCCAATGGGACAGGGACCTCCCAAAGGGACAGGGAACCCCCCAAGGGACAGGGAACCCAATGGGACAGGGACCCCCCCAAAGGGACAGGGACCCCCCTAAAGGGACAGGGAACCCAATGGGACAAGGACCCCCCCAAGGGACAGGG
>NW_015091489.1:18163-27925 GCF_001431845.1 Calidris pugnax | reverse complement strand
CGGCAAGGTGGGGGTGGGGGGTGGCAGGGACAGGAGGGGACACGGGGTGGAGGTGGCAGGAGACGCGTGGGTGGGGATGGCAGGGCCAGGAGGGGACACGAGGTGGCCAGGAGGGACACGGGGTGGCTGGAAGGGACACAGCATGGCCAGGAGGTCTCCAGACCCACAACAATGGGGTTGCAGGGACATGGGGTGGAGGTGGGAGGGACATGGGGTGACCAGAAGGGACATGGGGTGGCCAGGAGGTCCCCAGACCCACATCCATGGGGTTGCAGGGACATGGGGTGGAGATGGGAGGGACATGAGGGGACCAGAAGGGACACAAGAGGGACATGGGGTGACCAGAAGGGACATGGCATGGCCAGGAGGTCTCCAGACCCATGGCAATGGGGTTGCGGGACATGGGGTGGAGATGGGAGGGACATGAGGGGACCAGAAGGGACACAAGAGGGACATGGGGTGACCAGAAGGGACATGGCATGGCCAGGAGGTCTCCAGACCCATGGCAATGGGGTTGCGGGACATGGGGTGGAGATGGGAGGGACATGAGGGGACCAGAAGGGACACAAGAGGGACATGGGGTGACCAGAAGGGACATGGCATGGCCAGGAGGTCTCCAGACCCATGGCAATGGGGTTGCGGGACATGGGGTGGAGATGGGAGGGACATGAGGGGACCAGAAGGGACACAAGAGGGACATGGGGTGACCAGAAGGGACATGGCATGGCCAGGAGGTCTCCAGACCCATGGCAATGGGGTTGCGGGACATGGGGTGGAGATGGGAGGGACATGAGGGGACCAGAAGGGACACAAGAGGGACATGGGGTGACCAGAAGGGACATGGCATGGCCAGGAGGTCTCCAGACCCATGGCAATGGGGTTGCGGGACATGGGGTGGAGATGGGAGGGACATGAGGGGACCAGAAGGGACACAAGAGGGACATGGGGTGACCAGAAGGGACATGGCATGGCCAGGAGGTCTCCAGACCCATGGCAATGGGGTTGCGGGACATGGGGTGGAGATGGGAGGGACATGAGGGGACCAGAAGGGACACAAGAGGGACATGGGGTGACCAGAAGGGACATGGCATGGCCAGGAGGTCTCCAGACCCATGGCAATGGGGTTGCGGAACATGGGGTGGAGATGGGAGGGACATGGGGTGACCAGAAGGGACACAGGAGGGACTTGGGGTGACCAGAAGGGTCACAGCATGACCACAAGGTCCCCAGACCCACGGCAATGGGGTTGCAAGGACATGGGATGGAGGTGGGAGGAACATGGGGTGACCAGAAGGGTCACAGGAGGGACATGGGGGTGACCAGAAGGGACATGGGGTGGCCAGGAGGTCTCCAGACCCACATCCATGGGGTTGCAGGGACATGGGGTGGAGGTGGCAGGGACATGGGGTGACCAGAAGGGTCACAGGAGGGACATGGGGTGACCAGAAGGGTCATGGCATGGCCACAAGGTCCCCAGACCCATGGCAATGGGGTTGCAGGGACATGAGGTGGAGATGAGAGGGACATGGGCTGGCCACCCACCCCCCGCCATCGTCCCCACCCCCGGGGGCTCACCGAGGCCGTGTCGATGACGTACATGAGGGTGTCCCCGTCGGCGTCCTCCGCCTGGGCGCTGAACACCACCGAGTGCACGGCCGCCAGCTGTGGGCACCCACCGGCACCTCCTGCCACCACCCAACGGCACCCAACGGCACCCCCAAACACACCCCCCGTGACACCCAAACCCACCCAGGTGTCCCCATCTCCTCTCACATGTCCCCATCTCCTCTCACGTGTCCCCGTCCCTCTCAGGTATCCCCATCCCTCTTGGGTCCCCTCATCTCCTCTTGAGTGTCCTCGTCCCCTCTTGAGTGACCTCATGCCTCTTGGGTGACCCCATCCTCTCCTGGGTGGCCCCAGCCCTCTTGGACATCCCCATCCCTTCCTGAGTGACCCCATCCCTCTTGGGTGTCTGCATCTCCTCTCCCAGACCCACATCCATGGGGTTGCAGGGACATGGGGTGGAGATGGGAGGGACATGGGGAGACACAAGGACACGGGGTGGCCAGAAGGGACATGACGTGTCCACCAGGTCTCCAGACCCACATCAATGGGGTTGCGTGGACGTGGGCTGGAGATGACAAGGACGAGAGGGGACACAGGGACATGGGGTGGCCAGAAGGGACAAAGGATGTCCATGAGGTCCCCAGACCCACATCCATGGGGTTGCTGGGACATGGGGTGGAGATGACAAGGGCAGAGGGGACACGGGGACATGCCACGTCCAGCTCCACGAGGTCTCCAGACCCATATCAATGGGGTTGCGTGGACGTGGGCTGGAGATGACAAGGACGAGAGGGGACACAGAGACATGGGGTGGCCAGAAGGGACAAAGGATGACACTTAGGGCCCCAGACCCACATCCATGGGGTTGCTGGGACATGGGGCGGAGATGACATGGGCAGAGGGGACACAGGGACATGCCACGTCCAGCTCCACGAGGTCTCCAGACCCATATCAATGGGGTTGCGTGGACGTGGGCTGGAGATGACAAGGACGAGAGGGGACACAGAGACATGGGGTGGCCAGAAGGGACAAAGGATGACACTTAGGGCCCCAGACCCACATCCATGGGGTTGCTGGGACATGGGGCGGAGATGACATGGGCAGAGGGGACACAGGGACATGCCACGTCCAGCTCCACGAGGTCTCCAGACCCATATCAATGGGGTTGCGTGGACGTGGGCTGGAGATGACAAGGACGAGAGGGGACACAGAGACATGGGGTGGCCAGAAGGGACAAAGGATGACACTTAGGGCCCCAGACCCACATCCATGGGGTTGCTGGGACATGGGGCGGAGATGACATGGGCAGAGGGGACACAGGGACATGCCACGTCCAGCTCCACGAGGTCTCCAGACCCATATCAATGGGGTTGCGTGGACGTGGGCTGGAGATGACAAGGACGAGAGGGGACACAGAGACATGGGGTGGCCAGAAGGGACAAAGGATGACACTTAGGGCCCCAGACCCACATCCATGGGGTTGCTGGGACATGGGGCGGAGATGACATGGGCAGAGGGGACACAGGGACATGCCACGTCCAGCTCCACGAGGTCTCCAGACCCATATCAATGGGGTTGCGTGGACGTGGGCTGGAGATGACAAGGACGAGAGGGGACACAGAGACATGGGGTGGCCAGAAGGGACAAAGGATGACACTTAGGGCCCCAGACCCACATCCATGGGGTTGCTGGGACATGGGGCGGAGATGACATGGGCAGAGGGGACACAGGGACATGCCACGTCCAGCTCCACGAGGTCTCCAGACCCATATCAATGGGGTTGCGTGGACGTGGGCTGGAGATGACAAGGACGAGAGGGGACACAGAGACATGGGGTGGCCAGAAGGGACAAAGGATGACACTTAGGGCCCCAGACCCACATCCATGGGGTTGCTGGGACATGGGGCGGAGATGACATGGGCAGAGGGGACACAGGGACATGCCACGTCCAGCTCCACGAGGTCTCCAGACCCATATCAATGGGGTTGCGTGGACGTGGGCTGGAGATGACAAGGACGAGAGGGGACACAGAGACATGGGGTGGCCAGAAGGGACAAAGGATGACACTTAGGGCCCCAGACCCACATCCATGGGGTTGCTGGGACATGGGGCGGAGATGACATGGGCAGAGGGGACACAGGGACATGCCACGTCCAGCTCCACGAGGTCTCCAGACCCATATCAATGGGGTTGCGTGGACGTGGGCTGGAGATGACAAGGACGAGAGGGGACACAGAGACATGGGGTGGCCAGAAGGGACAAAGGATGACACTTAGGGCCCCAGACCCACATCCATGGGGTTGCTGGGACATGGGGCGGAGATGACATGGGCAGAGGGGACACAGGGACATGCCACGTCCAGCTCCACGAGGTCTCCAGACCCATATCAATGGGGTTGCGTGGACGTGGGCTGGAGATGACAAGGACGAGAGGGGACACAGAGACATGGGGTGGCCAGAAGGGACAAAGGATGACACTTAGGGCCCCAGACCCACATCCATGGGGTTGCTGGGACATGGGGCGGAGATGACATGGGCAGAGGGGACACAGGGACATGCCACGTCCAGCTCCACGAGGTCTCCAGACCCATATCAATGGGGTTGCGTGGACGTGGGCTGGAGATGACAAGGACGAGAGGGGACACAGAGACATGGGGTGGCCAGAAGGGACAAAGGATGACACTTAGGGCCCCAGACCCACATCCATGGGGTTGCTGGGACATGGGGCGGAGATGACATGGGCAGAGGGGACACAGGGACATGCCACGTCCAGCTCCACGAGGTCTCCAGACCCATATCAATGGGGTTGCGTGGACGTGGGCTGGAGATGACAAGGACGAGAGGGGACACAGAGACATGGGGTGGCCAGAAGGGACAAAGGATGACACTTAGGGCCCCAGACCCACATCCATGGGGTTGCTGGGACATGGGGCGGAGATGACATGGGCAGAGGGGACACAGGGACATGCCACGTCCAGCTCCACGAGGTCTCCAGACCCATATCAATGGGGTTGCGTGGACGTGGGCTGGAGATGACAAGGACGAGAGGGGACACAGAGACATGGGGTGGCCAGAAGGGACAAAGGATGACACTTAGGGCCCCAGACCCACATCCATGGGGTTGCTGGGACATGGGGCGGAGATGACATGGGCAGAGGGGACACAGGGACATGCCACGTCCAGCTCCACGAGGTCTCCAGACCCATATCAATGGGGTTGCGTGGACGTGGGCTGGAGATGACAAGGACGAGAGGGGACACAGAGACATGGGGTGGCCAGAAGGGACAAAGGATGACACTTAGGGCCCCAGACCCACATCCATGGGGTTGCTGGGACATGGGGCGGAGATGACATGGGCAGAGGGGACACAGGGACATGCCACGTCCAGCTCCACGAGGTCTCCAGACCCATATCAATGGGGTTGCGTGGACGTGGGCTGGAGATGACAAGGACGAGAGGGGACACAGAGACATGGGGTGGCCAGAAGGGACAAAGGATGACACTTAGGGCCCCAGACCCACATCCATGGGGTTGCTGGGACATGGGGCGGAGATGACATGGGCAGAGGGGACACAGGGACATGCCACGTCCAGCTCCACGAGGTCTCCAGACCCATATCAATGGGGTTGCGTGGACGTGGGCTGGAGATGACAAGGACGAGAGGGGACACAGAGACATGGGGTGGCCAGAAGGGACAAAGGATGACACTTAGGGCCCCAGACCCACATCCATGGGGTTGCTGGGACATGGGGCGGAGATGACATGGGCAGAGGGGACACAGGGACATGCCACGTCCAGCTCCACGAGGTCTCCAGACCCATATCAATGGGGTTGCGTGGACGTGGGCTGGAGATGACAAGGACGAGAGGGGACACAGAGACATGGGGTGGCCAGAAGGGACAAAGGATGACACTTAGGGCCCCAGACCCACATCCATGGGGTTGCTGGGACATGGGGCGGAGATGACATGGGCAGAGGGGACACAGGGACATGCCACGTCCAGCTCCACGAGGTCTCCAGACCCATATCAATGGGGTTGCGTGGACGTGGGCTGGAGATGACAAGGACGAGAGGGGACACAGAGACATGGGGTGGCCAGAAGGGACAAAGGATGACACTTAGGGCCCCAGACCCACATCCATGGGGTTGCTGGGACATGGGGCGGAGATGACATGGGCAGAGGGGACACAGGGACATGCCACGTCCAGCTCCACGAGGTCTCCAGACCCATATCAATGGGGTTGCGTGGACGTGGGCTGGAGATGACAAGGACGAGAGGGGACACAGAGACATGGGGTGGCCAGAAGGGACAAAGGATGACACTTAGGGCCCCAGACCCACATCCATGGGGTTGCTGGGACATGGGGCGGAGATGACATGGGCAGAGGGGACACAGGGACATGCCACGTCCAGCTCCACGAGGTCTCCAGACCCATATCAATGGGGTTGCGTGGACGTGGGCTGGAGATGACAAGGACGAGAGGGGACACAGAGACATGGGGTGGCCAGAAGGGACAAAGGATGACACTTAGGGCCCCAGACCCACATCCATGGGGTTGCTGGGACATGGGGCGGAGATGACATGGGCAGAGGGGACACAGGGACATGCCACGTCCAGCTCCACGAGGTCTCCAGACCCATATCAATGGGGTTGCGTGGACGTGGGCTGGAGATGACAAGGACGAGAGGGGACACAGGGACATGGGGTGGCCAGAAGGGACAAAGGATGTCCATGAGGTCCCCAGACCCACATCCATGGGGTTGCTGGGACATGGGGCGGAGATGACATGGGCAGAGGGGACACAGGGACATGCCACGTCCAGCTCCACAAGGTCTCCAGACCCATATCAATGGGGTTGCGTGGACGTGGGCTGGAGATGGCAGGGACGAGAGGAACCCGAGGATGTGGGGTGGAGCTGGCAGGGACAGGAGGGGACACAGGGGACAGGGGGGTGGCCAGAAGGTGCCCCCCGAGGGTCTCACCACGGCGGTGACCACCACCTCCAGCTGCTGCCGGCTCTCGAAGTCCAGGGCTCGGGCCAACACCACCTTCCCGCTGTTGGGCAGGTCGATGCGGAAGAACCTGGCGTCGGGCTTGATGGGGGACAGGGGGGGACAACAGGAGGGGACAAGAGGGGGTCAGCACCAGCAGATGGCCCTGGCCACCCACCCCCCGCCATCGTCCCCACCCCCGGGGGCTCACCGAGGCCGTGTCGATGACGTACATGAGGGTGTCCCCGTCGGCGTCCTCCGCCTGGGCGCTGAACACCACCGAGTGCACGGCCGCCAGCTGTGGGCACCCACCAGCACCTCCTGCCACCACCCAACGGCACCCAACGGCACCCCCAAACACACCCCCCGTGACACCCAAACCCACCCAGGTGTCCCCATCTCCTCTCACGTGTCCCCATCTCCTCTCAGGTATCCCCATCCCTCTTGGGTCCCCTCATCTCCTCTTGAGTGTCCTCGTCCCTTCTTGAGTGACCTCATCCCACTTGGGTGTCCCCATCCCCACTTGGGTGGCCCCATCCCCACTTGGATGTCCCCATCCTCTCCTGAGTGACCTCATCCCTCTTGGGTGTCTGCATCTCCTCTCAGGTGTCCTCGTCCCTCTTGGGTGTCCCCATCTCCTCTTGAGTGTCCTCGTCCCCTCTTGAGTGACCTCATGCCTCTTGGGTGACCCCATCCTCTCCTGGGTGGCCCCATCCCTCTTGGATGTCCCCATCCCCACTTGGATGTCCCCATCCTTTCCTGAGTGATCTCATCTCTCTTGGGTGTCCCCATCTCCTCCTGGGTGACCCCATCCTCTCCTGGGTGGCCCCATCCCTCTTGGATGTCCCCATCCCCACTTAGGTGGCCCCATCACCACTTGGGTGGCCCCATGAAGCTTGGATGTCCCCATCCTCTCCTGAGTGGCCCCATCCCTTCTTGGGTGTCCCCATCCCTCTTGAGTGTCCTCGTCCCCTCTTGAGTGACCTTACGCCTCTTGGGTGTCCCCATCTCCTCCTGGGTGACCCCATCCTCACTTGGGGGGTCACATCCCTTCCTGAGTGACCTCATCCCTCTTGGGTATCTGCATCTCCTCTCAGGTGTCCCTGTTCCTCTCAGGTGTCCCCATCTCCTCTTGAGTGTCCTTGTCCCCTCTTGAGTGACCTCATGCCTCTTGGGTGACCCCATCCTCTCCTGGGTGGCCCCATCCCTCTTGGATGTCCCCATCCCCACTTGGATGTCCCCATCCCCACTTGTGTGGCCCCATCCTTTCCCGAGTGATCTCATCCCTCTTGGGTGTCCCCATCCTCTCCTGGGTGGCCCCATCCCCACTTGGATGTCCCCATCCTTCCCTGAGTGACCTCATCCCTCTTGGGTGACCCCATCCTCTCCTGGGTGTCCCCATTCCTCCTGGGTGGCCCAATCCCCACTTGGGTGGCCCCACCCCTCTTGGATGGCCTCATTCCTTCCTGAGTGACCTCATCCCTCTTGGGTGTCCCCATCCCCACTTGGGTGGCCCTATCCCTCTTGGACATCCCCATCCCTTCCTGAGTGACCTCATCCCTCTTGGGTGTCCCCATCCCCACTTGGATGTCCCCATCCCCACTTGGGAGGCCCCAGCCCTCTTGGATGTCCCCATCCCCACTTGGGAGGCCCCAGCCCTCTTGGATGTCCCCATCCCCACTTGGATGTCCCCATCCCCACTTGTGTGGCCCCATCCTTTCCCGAGTGATCCCATCCCTCTTGGATGTCCCCATCCCCACTTGGGTGGCCCCATCCCTCTTGGATGTCCCCATCTCCACTTGGGTGGCCCCATCACTCTTGGATGTCCCCATCCTTTCCTGAGTGACCTCATCCCTCTTGGGTGACCCCATCCTCTCCTGGGTGTCCCCATTCCTCCTGGGTGGCCCAATCCCCACTTGGGTGGCCCCACCCCTCTTGGATGGCCTCATTCCTTCCTGAGTGACCTCATCCCTCTTGGGTGACCCCATCCTCTCCTGGGTGTCCCCATTCCTCCTGGGTGGCCCAATCCCCACTTGGGTGGCCCCACCACCTTCTGGGTGTCCTCATCTCCTCCTGGGTGATGCTATTGCTCTTGGGTGTCTCCATCCTTTCCTGAGTGACCTCAACCCTCTCAGGTGTCCCCATCTCCTCTTGGACATCCCCAACCTCTCCTGGGTGTCCCCATCTCCTCTTGGGTGTCCCCATCCCTCCTGGGCGTCCCCATCTCCTCTTGGGTGTCCCCATCCCTCCGGGGTGACCCCATGGTGTCTCCATTCCTTCTGGATGTCCCCATCCCCTCCTGGGTGTCCCCATCCCCTCCTGGGCGTCCCCATCCCCTCCTGGGTGTCCTCCTCCCCGACCCCATGCCCATGGCCATCCTTGTCCCCATCCCCGTCCCCATGACCACGACCGTCCCCCACCCCTGTCCCCATCCCAGCACCTCGCTGATGTTGTGGGTCAGGACGGTGGCTCCTTGGAAGTGGGGCCGGTTGTCATTCTCGTTGAGGACCTGGACGATGATCCGGTACTCGACCTGCCCGGGGGGGACACAGGGGTCACCCAGGATGGGACCGTGCCCCATGGAGGACCCGGTGTCCCTTGGGGTCCCATTGGCCGTACCGGGGAGAAGCCGTCCTCGGCGCACGTCAGGGCCACCATCAGCACTGGGGACTCCAGCTCCTGCAAGAGACGGGAAGTTGGGCAGGGGGACATGGGGGGGCTGCCCCACAGGGACACCCCCATGGGGTCCCCCACCCAGGTGGGTGGTGAAGGTGGGTCAAGGATGGTGGATGTGGGTCAAGGATGGTGAAGATGGGTCAAGGATGATAGAGATGGGTCAAGGACGGATGGAGGTGGGTCAAGGATGATAGACATAGGTCAAGGATGGGTGAAGGTGGGTCCAGGATGGTGGACGTGGGTCAAGGATGGGTGAAGGCGGGTCAAGGATAGATGGAGGTGGGTCAAGGATAGATGGAGGTGGGTCAAAGATGGTGGACGTGGGTCCAGGATGGTGGAGGTGGGTCAAGGATGGTGGATGTGGGTCAAGGATGGTGAAGATGGGTCAAGGATGATAGAGATGGGTCAAGGACAGATGGAGGTGGGTCCAGGATGATAGACATAGGTCAAGGATGGGTGAAGGTGGGTCCAGGATGGTGGACGTGGGTCAAGGATGGGTGAAGGCGGGGCAAGGAGAGATGGAGGGGGG